>NC_089762.1:37373390-37380890 GCF_040412425.1 Macrobrachium rosenbergii | reverse complement strand
TTTTTTATGTCTGGTTTATTTCTGTTTCTGTTCGTCTGTTACTTCCCTATCATAATTTGTCGTCTCTTCACTTTTTAGCGTTCTGTTCTTTGAAAGGCTGCTTTGCAAGTTAATGGCTTTGTAGGCTTGTTACAGTACTACTAATACTCATGATAATAATGATATTGATGATAATGATAGTTTATATAATTCTAGGGACTGTATAGTGATCTCATTACAGTTTAAACGTAAAATGAAAACCTAATTCAGAAGGATGTTATGCCAATTTTATACCTCGGAAAGGAGACTGTTCAGAATAACAGAAATTTTTTCCATATATTGAACTCTACTGATGCAGATATATTTGACAAGTATAAGAAAAGATCTTGAAAACAGTGTTAATAATGATTATAATTATAGAAATTACAATATAGTTCCTAATGGTAGATGACGAAGGGATATTGAAAGTCACTGAAATTAAGTACAGAATAAATTACTTAATGCAAATCGCAGTAATAGTTATAATGATGGTGATTATAGTGTAGCTTGTTAATGGTAAAGACCAAAGGTATATTGAAAGTCACTGAAATTAAGTGCACAATAAAAGACAAGGATTTGACAAAGAAATTAAGTGCAAAATAAATGACAAGGATTTAACAAAGAAATTAAGTGCAGAATAAATGACAAGGATTTGACAAAGAAATTAAGTGCAGAATAAATAACAAGAATTGACAAAGAAATTAAGTGCAGAATAAATAACAAGTATTTGACAAAGATATTAAGTGCAAAATAAATGGCAAGGATTTGACAAAGAAATTAAGTGCAGAATAAATGACAAGGATTTAACAAAGAAATTAAGTGCAGGATAAATGACAAGGATTTGGCAAAGAAATTAAGTGCAGAATAAATAACAAGGATTTGACAAAGAAATTAAGTGCAGAATAAATAACAAGTATTTGACAAAGATATTAAGTGCAAAATAAATGGCAAGGATTTGACAAATAAATTTAGTGCAGAATAAATGACAAGGCTTTAACAAAGATATCAAGTGCAGAATAAATGACAAAGATTTGACAAAGAAATTAATTGCAGAATAAATGACAAGGATTTGACAGAGAAATTAAGTGCAGAATAAATAACAAGTATTTGACCAAGATATTAAGTGCAAAATAAATGGCAAGGATTTGACAAAGAAATTTAGTGCAGAATAAATGACAAGGCTTTAACAAAGAAATTAGGTGCAGAATAAACGACAAAGATTTGACAAAGAAATTAATTGCAGAATAAATGACAAGGATTTGACAAAGAAATTAAGTGCAGAATAAATGACAACGATTTGACAAAGAAATTAAGTGCAGAATAAATAACAAGGATTTGACAAAGATATTAAGTGCAAAATAAATGGCAAGGATTTGACAAAGAAATTAAGTGCAAGGATTTGACAGATAAATTAAGTGCAGAAATAATGACAAAAGATTTGACAAAGAAATTAAGTGCAGAATAAATGATTAAGATTTGACAAAGAAATTAAGTGCAGAATAAATGACAAGAATTTGACAAAGCAAGTGTCACTCGATTCTGCATCCTATTACCAAGAAGTATTGGTTTTCAGTCACTGGCATCAGGTCTCATAAAAAAATGCGTTCAGAGTACTACCCACTCTCTTCTCTTGAGCACTCCACAAAAAAAAAAAAAAAATACAGTTCAAAGTGGAATCCAAAACGCCTGTCTGATGACGACGCTCTTTTTTCTATCTCTGAAAGTTAATTAAGTTTGAGAAGCTGCATCTGGGAGGAGATGAAGAAGGTGCTCGTCTTTGATGAATTGTAATGGAAGAAGTATGGAACTCCTCTTTCTTCTCTTCCTCTTCTTCCTCCTCTTCGTCATCATCCACTTCTTTCTCATGCTACTGATGGTGCTTCCTCTTCTTCCCCCCTCCTCCTCCTCCTCCTCCTCTCCCTCATCCTCCTCTTTCTCATCCTCTCATGAATCCTTTTTATCTCGGAGCAAGAGGTTAAAGTGGGTTCTTCCCTGTCTTTTCGTGAGCTGCCTTCCGCCTTTCGCTATATCTCGAATTTCGTATTTTTTTATTATTATTTTTTTTACACGTCGACGAAGGAGGTGAAATCATTTTCATTAGCCATGTGACTCTCTCTCTCTCTCTCTCTCTCTCTCTCTCTCTCTCTCTCTCTCTCTCTCTCTATCAATATGAGTGGGTACTGTTGCATTGAAAGCGTTCAGAAATGTTATTTTTGTAATAGTTAGTGTGTGAGTAATCGCTTTTAAAGCTTGCCGGGTTACTGAAATAACAATACAACCTTGTTTCAGTGATCTGAAGGCTTTGGGATATGCTATTTTTGTAACTGTTAGTATATAAGTAATCGCTTTTACAGCCTTTTTGGATTCAGAAATAATACAAAAGTTGTTCCCGTTATCCGAAGACCTTAGGGCCTGACAACTAAATTTGTCCTGCCTTGCCAAAAAATGAATTGGTGTATCTGTCATCATGGTTAGTTTAAAAAATTTATAACGCGTGGTATAACACTGGTATTAAACAGTGCAATTAACTATTGTGTATTGCGCTGATTTTATATTCTCCGTCAAAGTAATATCTAATCTATCTATCTATCTATCTATCTATCTATCTATCTATCTATCTATCTATCTATCTATCTATATATATATATATATATATATATATATATATATATATATATATATATATATATATATATATATATATATATATATATATACATATACATACATACATACATATATATATATATATATATATATATATATATATATATAGATTTATATAAATACACACACACACACACACACACACACACACACACACACACACACATATATATATATATATATATATATATATATATATATATATATATATATATATATATATATATATATATATATAGTTGACAGTACGCGGTTGTGTCTTTAACAGTAAAACTCCTTTCTTCAGTGCAATTATTAAACATCGAATGCTGTCAGTATGCAAGATATTTAAAGCAATAACCTCGTGAATATCCCATTCTCCAGCAGGTCTTTTGTTCGAACTGTGATATTGTCCAATGGTGTGAGTGTCAGTACTTTTCCCGAATGTTCATCGTTCGGACAAAACCGCCCGTGGCGACGGTTTCATTTTTCCAACGATGGTAATCGCCTTTTGCACTTACATCCCATTAAGCTCCGGGTTGTTGCAGAGTTCTCTCTCTCTCTCTCTCTCTCTCTCTCTCTCTCTCTCTCTCTGGCTGCGTAGTGTTAGCATCTGTATTTTATCGAGCACTTTTAATTCCCAGCACTTTAAACCTATGGAAATACCCTGGCAGTATATTGGTGCCGTTGGCCGAAACGTGCTATGGACGATTACCTTGCATTTTGTGACGGGCGGTGTGGTTCGTGAAATTCATATTATTCTTGTACTAATTTCCGTTTGGGTTCTTGAATGTAAAGGTAGTCTACCTGTGAATATTTATTTTGTTGCAAATGAAATGTAGGATTTCATTAGTAAGGTATTCCTATATAAGATATTTCTGTTTTTTTTTTTTTTTTTAGAAATCAGTTGAAAACACGAGGTATTTTTTCATAAGCTTCCATTTATTTATTAGGTATTTGCTATAAAGAATACCTGTTACTCTCCAGGGCTCCCTCTGTAAGGCAATGCATTAGCATAAGTGATCGTTAATAAACAAATTAAATGCAGGAACATGAATTGATATGAATGCATTAAACCTTATAAAAACTTAATCCTCTCTATATAACCCTTCTCTCTCAACTACACAATAAACAAGAAATTAAACACTAACACGTCATATAGAAAAAAAAAAAACTGGAAACTGACCAACACTTTATGAACGCAAGTAACGTTTTATGAACTCACTTTCCTCTCTACAAAGCCAAACATTTCGGCTCCGGATAAAAATGGTCGGTAAAAGAATTTGCATGAATGTTTGATTCATAAAATGGTGGGGGAGAAAGGATTTTATTGACATTTTTCGCGGATAGTTCAAGGCCTGTGTCTGCAACTCTCACCATCAATATTTCAAGTTGTCTGACCCGAGTCAGATTATAAACCCGAGGAACTATTTTTTTTTTTCATAATAACAAGTTCGAGGGAGATTCGATTACAAGGAGAATATTTGATTACCACAACGAAATTGATTAGAAGCTGACTGACTTAGAGAGAGAGAGAAAAAAAATTAAGTCTAAAATATCTGCAAGAGAAATGAAGTAGTGTATGACAAATAATTGAAATGGGTCAGGCCAATGCATTTTTTAACTAACAGGTTATGTTTTCTTGTTGCAAATCGCAAAATAAAGAATTTTGTCTCTAAGGTAATGAAGAGCTTTTTCTGGCAAAGTAAAAGTCTTCACAAATCGTCGGGCTGCTCTTCTACAAAAAAATGTCTGAATGGGGTTTTTTCAAATAAACTATATAGAAGGTAAAATATAATGTTTATGACTATTAAATTGTTGTGTTCAAAGACCTTTCACCGATGAAAATATAATTCATTATATTCATCAAAATTCTCTCTCTCTCTCTCTCTCTCTCTCTCTCTCTCTCTCTCTCTCTCTCTCTCCGGTGACCCACGCCCATGAAACGCCAGTTTAAAATCAGCCCAAACCATAGATAAAAAGACTTTAAAACCAGGTTCCAAGGTTATTTGACTTGATGTAATCCCTGATGCTAATTTATTTTTCCTTTCCTAATAATTGCGCTCTTCTTTATGCACTTCTCATTGTCTTCTGCTGCTTCTTCCAAATGAACGCCATAATATTCTCTGGAAGCTTAAATTTCAAGTCATTGGCCCTTGTGGGATTGTTCCATGTGAATAGGACTCATCTTCTGTATAATAATAATAATAATAATAATAATAATAATAATAATAATAATAATAATAATAATAATAATAATAATAATAATAATAATACAATTGTCATATTTTTTTCCATGGCCTCTCGTCAAGTCAGTTGTTTTGAAACTTTAATAATAATAATAATAATAATAATAATAATAATAATAATAATAATAATAATAATAATAATATTATTATTATTATTATTATTATTATTATTATTATTATTATTATTATTATTATCATATTTTTCTATGGCCTCTTGTCAAGTCAGTTTTTGATGTTTTAATAATAATAATAATAATAATAATAATAATAATAATAATAATAATAATAATAATAATAATAATAATACAATTGTCATATTTGTTTCCATGGCCTCTCGTCAAGTCAGTTTTTTTGATGTTTTAATAATAATAATAATAATAATAATAATAATAATAATAATAATAATAATAATAATAATAATACATTCTCACATTTTTTCCATATTTTCGTCAGGCCTGTTGTTCTGAAGCCTTCGATTCTCTCCGACCTTTTACAATTTTCAGTTTCTCCGAGTTATTTCTTTCCCCGTCGGTCGTCGTCGTTCTGAAATTGTTATGACGAATGAAGAAGTTCATGGATAGAGACTCGCCGGTCGTCCATTATTTGTTCTCGCTGTGAAATGTTCAGGTGAAGTGCGTGAATGTATGTATAACTCAGAAAAACTGAAAATTGTGAAAGGTCAGAGAGAATCGAAGGCTTGAGAACAACAGGCCTGAGAGTGGCCGTGGAAAAAATATGAGAATGTATTATAATTATTATTATTATTATTATTATTATTATTATTATTATTATTATTATTAAAGTTTCAAAACAACTGACTTGACGAGAGGCCATGGAAACAAATATGACAATTGTATTATATATATATATATATATATATATATATATATATATATATATATATATATATATATATATATATATATATATATATATATATATATATATATATATATATATATATATATATATATATATATATATATATATATATATATATATATATATATATAACATATATATATATATATATATATATATATACACATATATATACATACATACATATATACATATATATATATATATATATATATATATATATATATATATATATATATATATATATATATATATATATATATATATATATATATAAGATAACTTACTTGTTATGTTAACATAGGCATAATACAGTTGTCAGTTTTAAGAAATGGGCTTTGATCTTGGCCGGGGCCCCCTCCCCGTGATCGATCCCAGATCCTTCGATAAATAAAGGAAAAAGGATATCCTCCGCTTTGTCAAAACTGCTGATCATAAATATATCGTTTGTTTGACATAAATCACATTTGGGTCAAATCAATGCTGCCATGAGATATCGAGTCATATTTATGAGCATAATGATGAATTATAGCTTTAAAACGATGCCAGTACGCTGTAATACAGAACGCATTTTGCAGCCTCACAACAGAAAATAACAATAAGAATTATTAAAACCATTTTGGCACATGATTTTTGCACGTATTTTTTCTTTTTATGCAAATGCCTCGAGCGAGACGTGAAAAATCTTTTTCCCCCCCTCTCGTGTTTACTTTCAATTCCGGTGGAAAATGCATCATCACGGGTCACCGGTTTCGTGATTGATAGCTTTTTGTTGCCTTTCCACTCTCCAGCAAAAGGGCCCCGAGAGCTGTGCATCATAAACAGCTGTAAATAAAATACCGACGGGGGCCCCACGTGTCGTTTTTATGGGGTATGCCAGGCGAACTTCGACAGGATGCCCGGATGAATATGGATGAACAACTCGCACAATGCAGTGGCCTGTTAATCTCCGCGTCGTTTTGTTTACTGTGTTATTTGTCGACATTTTGATTCGTTCTCTTAACTTTGTAGTCTTTGCTGCGATGCTAAACCTTTTTTTTTTATTTAAGTATACCTATTATTATTATTATTATTATTATTATTATTATTATTATTATTATTATTATTATTATTATTATTATTATTATTATTATAAGATTGGGGTAATTTTGAAGGTTTTGTGAAATTTGACATGGAATTCAGAGATTCCCTTACCTATTATTATCATTATCATTACAGGATTGAGGTACTGTATAGCTTTTGTCAAATTTGGCACTGGATTCAGATTCCCTTTATATATACTGTAAAACAGCAGTGAATGTCCCACGAAGAGAACACTTAAACAAGTCGTGATTAAAGTTCCGAGGTTTATTTCTTAGGTAAATAAATTGGAGTGTTTTGAAGCTATCTTTAATATTTAACATAGAATTCAGGGACTTCTTTTTTTTATCTAAAACACCATTGAACATTATAAGAGACAAAACTTGTATATAATCTTATTAGTTATGATTGATGTTCTGAAGTTCATTTCTTAGGTAAATGAATTGTAAGATTTTGAAGCTATCTTTAGTGCTTAACATAAAATTCAGAGATTCCTTTTAAATATAAAACATCACTCAACTTCCTAAGAAGACAAAACTTTTATATAATTTTATTAGTTATGAAGATCCGAAGTTCATTGCTTAGGTAGATGAACTGGCGTAGTTTGCAGTTAACTTTAATATTT
>NC_089762.1:37360890-37368390 GCF_040412425.1 Macrobrachium rosenbergii | reverse complement strand
CACATTTGTGGATAATTTTCTAAGTGCTGTGCAATTTATCCTTAAGCACAGTAATAAACATTACCTACATGATATCATTCCAAGCTATTTTCTATCAAATAAAGAATATTGACCCAGAGTTTAGTGGCAAACACCAGTACCGAGAATATTAGCTAATACCAGTCGCCTGTTCGTTTGGTGACAAGATAAATCTAAGCTATTTTTTACCAGAAGATGAACCCTATTCAAAAGGAATAGGCTCACAGGGGCCATTGACTTGAAATTCAAGCTTCCAAAGAATGTGGTAGAGAATATTGACCCAGAATTTAGTGGCAAACACCAGTACCGAGAATATTAGCGAATATCAGTCACCTGTTCCTTTGGTAATAAGATAAATCTAAGCTATTTTCTAACAGAAGATGAACCCTATTCAAAATGAACAAGCTCACAGGAGCCACTGACTTGAAATTCAAGCTTCCAAAGAATATGATAAAGAATATTTACTCAGAATTTGGTGGCAAACACGATTCAGCTCTCCACCAGTACCGAGAATATTAGCGAATATTAGTCACCTGTTCGTTCGGTAACAGAGCGAAGCACCTCTCACATCATGCAAAGTTTATGCCGGGCTGCGCCCTGATAACCGGGTTTTTATGGCGAATCGACATTCAAAACATGACGGTATTGGAATTATTTACGAGGGGGAAGCACGCCAATCTCAGAATTTCATTAAACTTTATGGATAATGTATTACGACGTAACGACTCTACGGCAGATACGACCGAGGTTCATAGCGCTGGAGGTAATGTTATTATTGGTGGCCGGATTTGGCGAGTGTGTCTGCCCCTTTATGTAAAAGATATTTCAAGCAAAGTGTTGTTTTTGTCAGGGGTGTGGAATGTTATGTTGTCAGCTGTTATGTCTGGAGATTTCTGTCATTCGTGAAAATAAAACCACGATCAATTGCATGCGTTTGTTTTGTTTATACGCATTTCAGGTTACTCCTGATGCATTATAAGAACAGTGGTTTAAAAATAATGCGTACTTCGTCAAAATATTTCCTTTTCTTGCATGTACAGCAATTAGTTCAAGTGGTTTCTGTATCTTAGTAATGGCTTGTTTTCAATATGTGCTTAGTAGTCATTGTGAAAGCATGCCACATTTACAATGGATTTTTGATAGCAACTAATTTAACAGTGTCACTCACAATTTCTTTGTTCAGCAAGACAAGAAAGGTACTAAGTTTGTATATTCAAGTATATTGCATCCTCTCTCTCTCTCTTTCTCATTTCTTTCTTGAATATTTATATTTTTATGTGCATGGACAAGTCTAGGAGCAAAATTGTGGGATGTGAAATTAGTCCATAAATGGAATATTTAATAGTTAAGGCTTGCAAATGACACAGTATCAATATCAAAAAAAATAATAGAATAAAAGTATTAGAGCAGCTATTGAGCAATTAGTGGTAATCACCTTGGAAAACAGACGTCGATTTTTTGGTAGAAATTAAATTGATTGTTAACATTCATTTTGTCAAAATAAAGACTGGGGTGGTAATCCCGAATAACAAATTTACAAATTGCAATTAAAAAGAGATTATATATCTCTTGAAGTACCACTCGAAGCTGATTTGATTCTATATCGAAAAATGATACTGAGTGCCATTGTTTTGTTTATATTGTTCCTCTAATTACCTGGGCACTGTGTCAGTGAATTACAATGCCACTTTTTAATTGGTAAACAAACGAATGCTAGAATGAATTTTAGATCCAATTTTGTTATTTTAAAATTTATTTCAGATATGTATAAATTATTGTGGTTGAGTTTATTTGACAAGTGTATTGTACATTGGTTGCTGAAACCCATAATAAATTAATGTGAATATATATTTCAAATAGAGAATGGGATTGACTGCTCTTGAAAAGAAGCTGGGTGGTTAAATAGATATATATATATATATATATATATATATATATATATATATATATATATATATATATATATATATATATATATATAATATCAATATATGGATAAATTTTTAAACCGAAGTATCTATCATTTGTCTCTAAATAAAAATAAGGACAAGGAAATATGTTTAATGGTAAGATTAGATGGTAAACCTTGAATATTGAAGTAGTGCTTCGAAAAATTAGGTAGAGATTAATCATCAGATATCATCTTTCAAAGACCTCAATTAAAGAACATTTATTCATGCAGAAAGAAGTGGCCTCACTTATTAAAAAAAATAGTAAATTAATAAATAGCTAAAATGTATTAAAATGCAAGGAGAATAGAGTATTAGGGAAGCAATGTAAAAAGTAAGGTTCAGGAAAATAGTTTAATAATGGGGTTGTATATAGTTGTTATCTATTTTAACAGGAATAACTGAGATAATTTTCAGATGACAGAATTTCTGATGTAAATTTTAAAAGAATAAGGTAGAGACTCCTGGGTAAAATCAAAGTCAAGTAAATCATCAGATATCATCTTTCAAAACATCGATTAAAGAACATTAACTGAATAGAATTAACTGATCTCGTTTTCAGAGGACAGAATTTCTGTGAACTGAAGTTTAATTACATCCAGCTACGTCAGTATAAAGGCCTCTGTTCTGCTTAGTGCTCGTTCATTGTACTGATGCCAGATTAATTCTAACGGATAATTCCTTTCTCTTTCGCTATGAATAGAAGAAAAATAACATTTTCCCTACAAGTGGGAAATGTTTACATGCCACGAACATTAGTTCCACAGTCATTATTATTATTATTATTATTATTATTATTATTATTATTATTATTATTATTATTATTATTATTATTATTATTATTATTATTTCATTGTTTATTATTATTATTATTATTATTATTATTATTATTATTATTATTATTATTATTATTATTATTATTATTATTATTATTATTATTATTCAGAAGATGAAACCTTTTCATATGGAACAAGCCCCCACAGGGGCCATTGACTTGGAATTGAATCTTCCAAAGAATATGGTGTTCATTAGGAAGAAGTAAGAGGAGGTAAAGGGAAATACTGAAAGAAGAGACCTCACTTATTAAAAAAAAATAAGTTAATAAATAGATGAAAATGTATTAAAAAGCAAGGTTCAGGAAAAAAAAGTTTAATATGGGGGTTGTTCTGTATATAATAGTTATGTATTTTCACTAAACCTGACAAGATAAATAAACAACAGCCCACGTAGTGGGGTAGGGCCGTCAGTGCACCTCATGCGGTACACTGTAGGCATTACTTAAGGTTCTTTGCAGCATCCCTTCGGCCCCTAGCTGCAACCCCTTTCATTCCTATTACTGTACCACCCCCGTTCATATTCTATTGCTTCCATCTTTCTTTCCACCCTCTCATACCAATTAACTCACAATGCACCTGCCAGGTTTTCCTCCTGTTACACTTTTCAAGTTTTTTACTGCCAATTTCCGTTCCAGCGCTGAATGACCTCATAGGTCCCAGCTTACCTTGGCCTTGGGCCTAAATTCTACATTCTCACTCCAGTATATGACAGCGGGTTAATACAGGCGTGGGATCTATCAGAGAGAGCAGATGCCCAGATGAATGTTAGAACCGCTCACCAAATCACCGGACGTCCATTCATCACGCGATATTAAAAAAAAAAAAAAAATCTATTCACTGGCCCGCCTCATTTCATATTAGGTCACGTTACTGGGTCACGTCATAGGTCTACGGAATAGGTCAGCGTCGTTCGGGAAAGATGAAGTGTACCCTGCGATCAAAAGCATAAATAAAGTTTGACACACTCATTAAAGTAGAGAGAGAGAGAGAGAGAGAGAGAGAGAGAGAGAGAGAGAGAGAGAGAGAGAGAGAGAGAGAGAGAGAGACTTCCACATCAGTTGATGATGAAGTGATGATTAGAAAGAGAATGGGGATTCCATGGAATAAAGATAAATAGGATACTTAGACGAGAGAGAGAGAGAGAGAGAGAGAGAGATGAGAGAGAGAGAAGAGAGAGAGAGAGAGAGAGAGAGAGAGAGAGAGATTTCCACATCAGCTGATGATGAAATGATGATTAAGAAGAGATTGGGGAATCCATGGAGTAAAGATAAATGAAATACTTGGGAGAGAGAGAGAGAGAGAGAGAGAGAGAGAGAGAGAGAGAGAGAGAGAGATTGTTTCCACATCACTTGATGATGAAATGATGATTAGTAAAAAGAAAGAGAGAGAGAGAGAGAGAGAGAGAGAGAGAGAGAGAGAGAGAGAGAGAGAGAGAGAGAGAGAGAGATTGTTTCCACATCACTTGATGATGAAATGATGATTAGGAAAAGAAAGAGAGAGAGAGAGAGAGAGAGAGAGAGAGAGAGAGAGAGAGAGAGAGAGAGAGAGAGAGAGAGAGATTGTTTCAGCACTTGATGATGAAATGATGATTAGGAAAAGAAAGAGAGAGAGAGACAGAGAGAGAGTCTGTTTCAGCACCAGTTGATGATGTAATGATGATACGGAATAGAATGTGAAATCAAGACGAGAGAGAGAGAGAGAGAGAGAGAGAGAGAGAGAGAGAGAGAGAGAGAGAGAGAGAGAGAGAGAGTTTTCCACATCAGCTGATGGTGCAATGGTGATTAGGAAGTGAATGTGAACCCAAAAGGAATAAAGATATAAATAGATAATTTAGACAAGACTTAAATTCCTATGATTTATTTTTATGAAAAGTAAGTCTTAAAGACTGATAGAAACATTACTTAAGGTTCTTTGCAGCGTGCCCTCGGCTCCTAGCTGCAACCCTTTCGTTCCTTTTACTGTACCTCCTTTCATATTCCTTTCTTCCATCTTACTTTCCACCCTGCCTAACAACTGATTCATAGTACAACTGCGAGGTTTTCCTCCTGTTACACCTTTCAAATCTTTTACTGTTAGTTTCCATTTCAGCGCTGACTGACCTCATTGGTCCCAGTGCTTGGCCTTTGCCCCAAATTCATTATGAAATTCAGTTCAATGCGAATTGAAAAGACTAATGTCCCAGTAGTGACACGTAGTAAGAATGGTTGTACAAATACGTATATATACGTACATGCATGCATACATACATACATATCTGAATTCATATTTAACTTCATAATATCTTCTGTCAAGGCAAGGTGTGCTGGAAATCAGCAGATGTTGTTCCCTTTACGGAAACAGTTTTCCCCCTGACGCCATTTTGGACTTGATATCCTCAACATCTTCCTTTCATTAATGAGAAATGAAAGTCTTTTATGAACGCCGGGTTATTAGTGACGCGGAAAAACCTTTCATCATAGGTTCCTTGTTGACGTGGTAAACATACATATTTTCTAACAGCTTTTTTCCATATTAACTTACTATGGTGATTTAGTATGAGAAAGTATTTTATAAAAGAAAGGTTATATTTTAAGCTCCTAGTTTTAATGAAGGTTTAGGCTATTTTTTAAAAACAACATAAATATACGATTATATATCTGATATCCTTATACATAATTTTTTCATTGTTTCACATGAAGGCATTTCATTTTTCTTTATAGAAATAGAAATATTTCCTCTTTAAATTCTCCTTATCATTTAGAATACATCTACAACATTTTTTTTCATAAACATAAGCTTATCCATAATTCTTTTAAACGTAATAAATACAGTGAAGTAAAGCGTAATTTAAAGTTATATTAAAGAAAGATGTACTATATCTTTTTTTCAGAGAAATTCCTTTTTTTCCGGCCGTAAAATCCATTAAAGGATTTATTAATCCTCTCAAACTTTTGCCAAAAAGAAAACAAAAAGTTTTCCAGGAGCTCAAAGTTTTCTACCTATTTTTGTGATATTGATTTTAATTAGAGACTCCCAAATCTTTTTTGTTTTTGTTTTTATGCTAAGTGATTAAAGAGATGGCGTATATTTTGAGGATGAATAAAGTTAGCAGAATTATTAGATTGTTTACAGTGAATTATATCTAAATTTAAGATTATGGAATTTTTAAAAATAATTATCCATAAGGGGTTGAATAAAATGAAGAAATACTACAGCTAATCCGTTTCACAATCTTCATAGTTCATGATATTCACTAGTTGAATTAAAACGAGAAACCTTTTTAAATCAATTCATTATTATTTTTTATATATTTTCTGTTAACCTCTTTATCAAACTTGGGCAGCTCGATGCATGAACAACAATAAGTTAATCATAGTCAATAAATTAATTTGTGATTTAGCTTTTTTTTCAAAGGCGTGATAAAAGCTCAACCCACTTGTTAACTGTGAAATAGGAGAGAGAATTCTAACCAAGAGGACTGCCCATATCTTGATGGTTTTCCTTGAAGTGTCTTTTCCGTTGACTTAATCTCAAGCTTTCATTTTTGAGATTCTGCTTGCACTTATTGACTTTCAAAGGGCCAAACCTCCCAATGGAACAAATATCATCGGTTTTGTTTTCACGAATAGTCATATAAGCTCTTGCCTGTTAGGCCGAGGAGGAAAACTTCGTGAATAACCCCAGTTCTGTAAACATGCCATTCATAAACACCAGCACTCATTTGTAGCCTTTTCCCAAAGTACTTACCCAGAACCGGAAGGTAAACAGCTTCTAAAGCCACCTGTCTAACGTGTTAGTGTGTGGGTGTGTGTGTGTGTGTGTGTATGTGTGTGTGTGTAATCCATTTATGGAGAAATTGTCGCATATTTTGTATAAATACATCCATGTTTGGTAAAGAAAATATGCATGATATCATTGCATACAAAATCAAACAACAAACTGGTATAAATAATTAAGCAGAAATATTGCAGTACAAATTAAACTCTTCTCTAATAATGCACGCTATTAATTACAATGGAAACCTTCACTTGATACCCTTTAAATAATGGCTTTTGTACATTTGAAATGCTTTTCCAGGTTGAAGAGATTTTATCATATATCAGGCTAACACCCAATGGGCTACGTCTGATAACCTGTTTTGAATTTACTGAGCTCCAGGCAAATAAATCTGTACATTTATAGAGATTTGTTCTGAACTGAAAGCAGTACTGCAGAGAATTACATGAAAACAATCTGGATAGTCTGTGCAAATAAAATATAAATAAATATTATATAAAATGAAAATTTTTATTAAATAAAATGTAAACAGATATTAGCTTACACACATTAATATTACAAATTAGGACAGAGAATTGCAAGGAGGAATTTAAATCAATTTACAGTAAAAATCAATGTAGGTTCAAGAGGCGAAAGTGTTAGATATGATAACAAGAAATTTGGGGCCAATTAGAGACAAGAATTTAACATGCAATAGCCAAGTTCACATTACATATTTTAGGAAATAGTTCGGCTCATGCTTATACTGCTTCCTGCCACGTAACCCAATAAATATTTTATACAGAAATGAAAGTAAGTTATATTTAAGAACTATTAATATATTATCCAGCACGCCAGTACATAAACTGCACATCTGAAATATGCTAAGAATTCGTGCATTTGAGGAGAACCCTTAATGTAGCTGCATAGCTTCACATGCCCCGGTGTTAATTAATGTGGAC
>NC_089762.1:37343390-37353390 GCF_040412425.1 Macrobrachium rosenbergii | reverse complement strand
TTTTTCTGTAATATATATATCTTTATAGATGAACTATTTACAAAATACTGCTCTCATCTTAAGATAGTTCCTACTGCCATCTTCACAGGATCCTTGGCATATGATTATTTTTCTGTTGACCTTCTGATTTAATCTTGTAGCCTCGATCTTGTCCTTTTTTTATGTGTTAAGTTTTTACATAATGGATTTATGTAAATCATGCTGTGTTTATTATTTATCATTTCCCCTCGGAATCTTCTTTCTTACTGTTTCTTCATCTGTCTGTTTACCTCCTTTCGTATTTCTCTTTCCATCTGTTTGTCTCCCTTTCTATTTCTCATTCCATCTGTATATCCATTTCTCTTTCCATCTGTTTATCTCCTTTTCTATTTGTCCTTCCATCCGTATATCCCTTTCTCTTGACCTTCCATCTGTTTATCCATTTCTCTTTCCATCTGTTTATCTCCCTTTCTATTTCTCATTCCATCTGTATATCCCTTTTTATTGACCTTCCATCTGTTTATCTCCTTTTCTATTTGTCCTTCCATCCGTTTATCTCCTTTTCTATTTCTTATTCCATCTGTATGTTCCTTTTTCTATTCTTTCTTCCCTCTGTTTATCTCCTTTTCTATTTCTTACTCCAGCATACTGTGTATTTATTTACTATTTCTCCTTCCATCTGTATATTTCCTTTTTCTGTTTCCCCTTCCATATGTACTGTGTATCCCCTTTTCTATTTCTCCTTCTATCTGGTTATCTCCATTTCTCCCCAATTCCTCCTCGCCTTATTCCTTCACCCTCCTCATCTTTCACGGCTCTGTTTCCTCCTTTTATTATTCTTCCTTGTTCCTTCCACACATTCCATTTTTCTTCTCTCCTCTTCTTCGTCAGTAGGACATCGAGGATTTAGGTGCCTCCTGATAATAGGATGCATAGGAGGGGGCGATGCCCCAGAATTTTTTTGCATTCCCCTCCTGGGGAATTTAAAAGGACTTTCAGACCTCGGCCAGTCCCAGGTCAGGATTCCCTGTTGACTCGTCAAATGACCTTGGCTGTGATCGTGGAATTGATCCTATGTATTATTATTATTATTATTATTATTATTATTATTATTATTATTATTATTATTATTATTATTATTATTATTATTATTAAAATAGTTTAACCAGACCACTGATCCGGCGTACTAAAGAGTCCTAAGTTCGTATATGTATATATATATGAATATATATACATATGTATGTATAGGAATATATAAATATACACACATGTATGTGTATATTATATACATATATATATATATATATATATATATATATATATATATATATATATATATATATATATATATATATATATATATATATATATAAACTTATCCTGCATCACCTCTCTTCCAACACTTTTCGGTTTACAACACCAATGTTCTTTCCATCTGAAAGGTTAAACAGCCCCGCCGATGGAAAACATTCAAAAACAATAATTCGTATCCAGGAATCCCAGCAACAACAACACACATGCCACCACGGCCTCATATACACTCAGTTCAGTGGGGCAACCTTGTATTCATCCATAATTTGGGAAGCAACAACCTACCTACACATATGATGCCTTAGTGTTTTAGCTTCATATATTCCCCCAACTGGTATTGGCCTCGGATTACGGTGCTCTGTGTATTTAATCAAAACACCTCTATTGCTTTTGGGGGGATTTGACGCGAATTTAAGAGACGGTGTTTTGATCTGGTGTCCACGGTGTTTTCAGGAATTGTGGGGTTATTCGTGAAAGATATACACGGAAGTGTTTTTTTTGTATTTCTTCACAGAATTCAAGTTATGGTTAGTATGCCATGTCGTTAGGGGTGCTCTGTTATCGTCAGGTATCTGGGGATGCAAACCCAGATATCTAACAGTCATATATATATATATATATATATATATATATATATATATATATATATATATATATATATATATATATATATATATATTACACACACACACACACACACACACATATATATATATATATATATATATATATATATATATATATATATATATATATATATATATATATATATATATATATATATATATCTTTGTCAGGTATGTATCTGACTGTTTATTTACTTATTCTTTGGAAGATCATAAGTTGACAGCAATATGAAAGGAAAATATGATTTGAACAACACAGTTTTCTCCACCAGAAAGATGGAAAGGTTACAAAAAAAAATACCTGTTAAATAATACAGCAGATTAAACACTGCGTGACTGACGTTTCAGACCGTATATGAATCCCATAACAGACATTCCCTTTATTGCAGGTAATTTCTCGATGGACGCTGCTATTTTTGTCCGTTCGCATTATTTATTTATTACGAAATCACATTTGCTGTATGTTTTCGTGTCCGCTCGTCGAGGGCCCGACAGCTTTCTAAGAAGTCTTGTGACAATGTGCCGGTTGGTTTTGAAAGATTGGAACGATTTTTTTTTTTTTTTTTTTTGAGAGCAGCAATTGTACCTCATTTCCAAACAGATATTTATACCTGTAACAAGTCTTCAGATGTACTAAATAACGTTAGGAGTGAGTTTCTTTTTCTTTTTTAGTTTTCTGTAAAAGAAAACTATTGTGCCAGCTTTGTCTGCCCGTCCGCACTTCATTCTGTCCGCACTTTTTCCGCCCGCACTTTTTTGCTGTCCGTACGTTTTTATGTCTACCCTCAGATCTTCAAAACTACCAAGGCTAGAGTGCTGCAAATTGGTTTGTTGATCATCCATCCTCCAATCATCAAACATATCAAATTGCATCCCTCTAACCTCAGTAGTTTTTATTTTATTTAAGTTTAAAGTTAGACATAATTGTGCTGCTGGCAACCTATAGGATAGGCCACCACCAGGCCGTGGTTAAAGTTTCATGGGCCGCGGCTCATACGGCATTATATCGAGACCACAGAAAGATAGATCTATTTTCGGTGGCCTTGATTATACGCTGTAGCGGCTGTACAGAAAACTCGATTGCGCCGAAGAAACTTCGGCGCATTTTTTACTTTTTTCTATAATGTGATGAACTGTTTGCACAGTTTAAGCCAATTACGCTTTAAAAGATTAAAACAGCTTTTTAAAATAATTTTCTGAGATATACTAAATAATTTTAGGAGTCAATTTTTTATTGCAATTTTTTTCATTTTGTAATGAATTATTTGCTTGATTTATGTTGATTAAGAAAAGCTCTAAAGCTGAGAAGTATTGAATGATGACGGAAATGTGTATATATAAAAAAAATTACAAAAGTGGCAGAATTTAACACAGCAGATATTATAATACACAAAAAAACGACAAAAAGGGGCAGAATTTAACATTTATATCCTTATGAGAGATGACGCACAGAAAATAACCCCCCCCCTCCCCCAATATAACATCTATTCCACAAAATGATTTCTGAAGTTCGCCAAAGCCAGTCGCGATAGAAATAGCTATTCTAAGAACAGGAAGCCTGCGATCACTAATCACCTTATGGTCGGATCACAATGATAATGGAGCTTTTTTTCTCCCAATTATTAAGTTCGTGTTTGACTTCAAAGGCCAAAGGGATATTGCTTATCAACCCGGTAATGCCGTAGGGCCGCGTTCCACGCCATCATTTTTTTGTGACAAATAATCTTGGGGAATGGTACTCCTTTCTTCTTGGTGTTCCTTCTCCTGAAAGAAAGGCGTAGGTAAAGTTAAAGTAAGCAAGAAAGGGGGGGGGAGGGTGGTGAGGACTGAAAGAAAGGAATAGGTAAAGTTAAAATAAGCAAGAAAGGGAGTGGGGAGGGTGTTAAGGAATGTCACATAAGAGGACATATTTTCCTTACTTCTTTACTGACGAACATAAAAAAAACAGATAATAAAAAACCTAAAAACCTAAAAACTATAAAAATCATATTGTTTCTTCCTCTGAAAGAATGAAAATAATAACGATAAAACAAGCAAGAAATGGGGTGGTCAGGGAGTCCCACCTAAGGGGGAGATAATTGTCTTATTAAGAAAGATATAAAATCCATTACTCAAAACTTTAATAAGTTTTTTTTTAATTAAAAAATTTGGAATTTTGAAAAAAAAATTACAACTTTGCTCATATACATAATTGTGGATTTTTACTTATCATTTCCAGTCACACCATAGAAAAACCTTAATACAAAGAATTTCACCATGTCTTGTTTTACGGTACTTTCGTAAAAAGCTGAGTATTGTCAGTACTACCCTCGTTGTAGGCAAGACTAAAATTTATTTCCCTTACAGAGGAAACAAATATGATTTACTCTCTGATCCTGTCGGAGCTGGAAAACATTCAAAACCAAAATTGATATTCGAGAACACGACCTCACCTAGAGGGTAAAATCGTGAATGTTTTTCAGAACTTTGCAAAGTCCTGTTAGAGTAGAGTACATGATGGCCTTGTGACCCAAATGTTCTAAGGCTTCAGTATCCGTCAAGGAAAAGATATTTACGTGTTAGTTGTTCATGCTTGAAGGACAAGGACAGTATATTAAATGGAAATGGTTAGAACGCCAACGCTGGAAAACATAAAACAAGAGGTTGTTAGAGTTCTTCATTTATTTAGGCATATTAGTGGAATACTGCTTTCTACTAGTTTTCTGTTCCAATGCAATAGCCTTTATTTTTCTGAAATGTAGGAAGAAGAGTAACGATGCGGTTGCCTTCATAACTCTAATTTCATTCTAGAAACATTTCAAAGGTCAACATGCAATCCACCTAACAAGCGCAATAATTGTTGCCGTCCTGAGCTAACAATCGTAATGTTTTATGGTTGCCTCTATATCTTGCAAACAATATTTTAGCTTTGCTTCCAGGATTTATGTTCGACCTGATAAATGCACGTTCAGTATTTCGTATAGAAATATGATTTCACTTTGATGTCAGTAGGATATCACCGTTGTGTCTGGCATACCTTTCTAACCAAAGTGCTCGATATCATGAAATAACAGAAGAAGATTTCGCATTACTGATTAACCTCCTTAAACCGATAACTCGGTCTCTCAAATTCCTCTTTTCCTCGACGTTCCAGAACTGAATGATCTCTCTGGCCTGCCTACCTCTCACTCCGTTTCATTATCTTAATGTCCCAAAAGATTTGCTGCATCCGATAACTAACAAAGGGGGAGCCGAGAGTTGGTGGAGAAACTTCGGGCTAACTTCATTGTGAGAATTGAGTAAGAGGAACGGGAAACTTCCAAAATGTCCTTTCCATTCTGTTGGTAGTGAGTGGCTTTAATGAGAGTTCCGAATGATCTATTTTTATTTTTATTTAAGGAAAAATTAACGTATTTGTGGATTTTACAGATCCAGCATTTAGGCTTCTGATGTAGTGACAGAGATGATGTAGGTTTTTAGAAGAGTAATAGAATTATTTGGTAGATAATAAATAACTACAATGCATTTGACCATATCGAAATCTACCAGAATGCCACAGAACAAGCAAAGGTTATCTCATGCAGACAAAGAAAAAGCTAGGAATAAAAAGAAAAAGTATAACATTAAGAGGTGAAACAAACGCCCTCTTTTTCATTGTCTGTCCAGTAATTATAAGAAGTAGTGTAAGAGTAGACAAAGAAATAACCAAAATAAGAATGTAAGACAAAGTGGTATGAAGTAAACTCCCTCTTTTTTATCAATGTCTGTCCCTTATTCCGTCGTTATGCCTAAATATGTTGAAAGTATGCCGAAATGGGGTAAAACAAACGCTATCTTTTTCATCAGTCTGTCTCTTATTCCACCGTCCTGTCTGAATATGTTGACGGCAATAACCTTTTGTTTTCAATCTCCGTCCATTAATTATAACAAACTGTGAAAGTAGACAAAGAAATAACTAAAAAATGAAAGTATGACGAAATGGGGGTAAAACAAACGCCATCTTTTTCGTCAATCTGTCTCTCATTCCGCTGTCCTGTCTAAATATGTTGACGGCAATAACCTTTTGCTTTCACCGTCTGTATAGTAATTATAACAAATAGTGTAAGAGGAAACAAAGAAATGACTAATAAAAAAAAGTAAGACGAAATGGGCTAAAACAAACGCCATCTTTTTCATCAGTCTGTCTCTAATCCCGCTGTCCTGTCTAAATATGTTGACGGCAATAAGCTTTTGTTTTCATTGTCTATCTGGTAATTAGTTATAAACAGTGTAAAAGTAGACAAAAAAATAAATAAAAGATGAAAGTATGACGAAATGGGGTAAAACAAACGCCATCTTTTTCATCAGTCTGTCTCTCATTCCCCTGTCCTGTCTAAATATGTTGACAGCAATAATGGGACAGGCGGTGGAACTGATCCGGGTTCCAGCTGCCTCATTTGCATAAACCGAGATTTTGTTCTCTTTGACTGTCCGTTTAACTATAAATCGCCAAGCTGTAATAGATGTTTATATTAACTGTATATTAAAAATTTCGCTTCATACAATTTTTGGGGGAGTTTTCCCAGCGTCGGTTTTATTCAGGGATTTATTTGTAGGTTGGTTTTCGTGGCGTAGGTTTGGACTCTATTGCTTAAGGGTGAGTGTTATTAGATAAATCTGTTAACTGTTCACTTAAAAACGTTTGTGCCATGATGAATTTGGTTGGGAAATTAAAAACGTTGGTACCTGTGCATGCAAAAACAATTTTACATGATATTTTAAAATATGTATGAATATTACTCTCTCTCTCTCTCTCTCTCTCTCTCTCTCTCTCTCTCTCTCTCTCTCTCTGTATGCAAAACATTTTTTACAGATTAGTTTCAACTAAATATGAATATTATTCTCTCTCTCTCTCTCTCTCTCTCTCTCTCTCTCTCTCTCTCTCTCTCTCTCTCTCTCTCTCTCTCTCTCTCTCTCTCTGCAAACATTTTTACAGACAATTTAAAACTCTCTCTCTCTCTCTCTCTCTCTCTTCTCTCTCTGCAAAACATTTTTTCAGTACCTTGCATGCAAAACAGATTATATGAACATTATCTCTCTCTCTCTCTCTCTCTCTCTCTCTCTCTCTCTCTCTCTCTCTCTCTCTGTGCGGAATTGGGCCATTGTAATAAATAAGCGTCCCATCCCAGTTCCATGTAATATGGAAATTTGTAACGACTGCCATACAATAATTTACGTTTATGATGAGATATTGCTGGACTGCGTATATTCGACTCTGCAAATCAGCAGAGTATTTCTGCACAAACGTACCAATTCCCGCTGGCGTATGTGCATATCATATACGTGTGTATGTGAGATATAACTGTCTGTTGTGTCCAGTTTATTGAAATAGGAAGTTATAGTAATGTTTTCAAATTTAGTGGGGATTTCGGCTAATTTTATTTTTAACAATATTTGAATGTAATTTCTGTTGTGTTATGAAGTATTATATAAATTCGCGTTGAAATTTACATATCATATACGCATATATGTAAATTATAACTGCCTGTTGCGTCCAGTTTATTGAAATAGGAAGTTTATATATTAATGCTTTAAAATTTAGTGGGGATTCTGACTCTGTTTATAACTTTTGAATATAAGTTTTGTTGTGATATGAAGTATTATTAAGCAACCCTGCTAATCTTGCCAGGAATTTATCAGTACATTTATTTTATCTTTTTAAGATTTTTTCTGGCCAAAAAGAGACTATCATCATCAATAGTTATAAGAAATACAATCTAACACAATACTTATTATAAGACTGATGAGACTTAGCCCAAATAAATTGAGCAACTAAGGGTTACAATAACAGGGAGAAACATTTTTCAGTATGACGTTGTACATAACAAAAAATAACACAAAATCAATATCTAGGCACTTATATAAAAGAGGCAATTTGCAATCTTGTAAATATGTTCCCAGCAAGTTAAAACTTTCTTTACTTAGCGAAATCATTCCAGTGTCAACTCTAAAAATTCGAATTTTCTTTCAAATTACGGAAAATATTCCTTGAAAGAGAGTGTTGTATACCAGAGGCTTAATGTCTACAATCTTAGCAATATCGGAGTATTTTCACGGCTTCAATTATATTTCATAACGAATATGAGGTCATTTTGTGGTTTTTGTAAAATCAATTCACTGCATATTTTAGTGTATATTTTACGACTGAATCGTGGTCTGTCAGGAAGTCTTCATCGCGTATCTCTTGCTCAGCCACTATTGTTAAGAATACGCATGAAATATTCTCATGGTAATATTTCAGAAGAACTGTATGTTTTTTGTACAATAGCAACCTGGGGGAGTGCAAGACTGATTCAAAGGGAGCGCAAATTGCATGTGCAACAATGATTAAGGCTGGGCAAATTATTCGTATAGTAACGAGCTTGGGGGGGGGGGCGTTGCATAGGGGGAGTGGTGGGGAGAGCTGTAGTTGCACATTAGATATTCCACAGGAAAAACCTTTGGATTTTGGCAAACTAATTTCCAGACCTGGTAATAACTCCAGAAACTCTTCAGTGGAAAAAAATGGTGTGGGGAAATACCTGTTACCTCTGTTTTTAACACAATCACGTAACCAGATTGAAACTGGGGATATATTATTTTGCTGTTACGGAGGTGGGTGGGTGGCTGGGCTCCCTACGACGTGCGGTCTAATTGCTGTACTGTTATGCTAATGATTGCACCCAACAGGTTTTGCAAAATTGGGGAGCGCTTTACAGTGGGCTTTTTTTTTTTTTTACGCAATTTTGGCGTTTTGTGTTTCTGTGGTGATTGTTGCAACTTGTGTTGATATTGTGTAAGTTGTCATTTTGTACTAAAGCTAACAGAAAACATTTGATCATAAAACAAATGGATATAGAACTGAGCAAAAAATGTACGCAATCTTTGTTTCTTAAGTTTTTCCCATCTAGTTTTCAGTGTCGTCGAGAAAGTTGCTGTCATTCTATCTTATGAAATTGTCAATGGTTTTTTGATGAGCCGCTTAATCTATGTACTCATGAACTTTATAAAAGAGGAATGCATACTCATCAGTAGCTTACTTTATGTATACATTGAATATTTGGCCGTGCTTATATTCCCGCGCGCACGCGCGTTTACTTTATACGTGATTTTTTCAACCAGATTTACAGTTGAACGAATAATTCTATAAACATTTAAATGCACTTATATATATATATATATATATATATATATATATATATATATATATATATATATATATATATATATATATATATATATATATATATATATATATATATATATATATATATATATATATATATACATACATATATATATGCACATATATAATATATATATATATATATATATATATATATATATATATATATATATATATATATATATATATATATATATATATATATATATATACTAGAATACTAGAATCTAGAATCCCCACAGAGGTCACGACGCGCACTGCATACAAAATCCCCAAGAAAAATCTTTTCCCCCGAAACGGGGAAAAATATTTTATTCCATTCTCGAAAAACACACGGGGCCCTCGGAAGACAATTGAGCACATTCTTGTATGGAAAAGATTTTGATATTTTCCTCCCAGCCGACCTTGTCAGGAAGGTTCCCCCAGGGGAGATCAGGAGAAGCTATTATTTATTCAAAGCGAAATGCAGGATATGTGGGGCACCCACTCTAAATTCCTTTCTTCTTCTTTTTTTACAGTCTCGTTTATATTTACTTCTCAACTTATATATATATATATATATATATATATATATATATATATATATATATATATATATATATATATATATATATATATATATATATATATATATATATTTATATGTATATATATATATATATGATTTTTTTTTTATGTTTTTGTTGTTGTTTTTTGGTTTTTTATTTTGTTTTCTAACTGTGAAGTATTTTATGGATTTTATTGATTTTTAGTGCAATTTTTAAAGTAATTTTATTCATTATTTAACAGATTCTCTGATGATGCAATAAAGCTTTTTATTACGAAACGTTGGAAATAAAAGAATTATGTTGAGATGAATACGTTTCCATGGTCCACCTTTGCGCTAATATACATACATACA
>NC_089762.1:37323390-37333390 GCF_040412425.1 Macrobrachium rosenbergii | reverse complement strand
TTATTTGAATGAAATAGTTCGTGTATTTCAAAGGATGATACCGTTTTGTTAGGCAGTTGTTGTACTGCTATGGCAGAGGTACATTTCTAGATATATATATATATATATATATATATATATATATATATATATATATATATATATATATATATATATATATATATATATATATATATATATATATATATATATATATATATATATATATATATATATATATATATATAGAGAGAGAGAGAGAGAGAGAGAGAGAGAGATGTACCTCTACCATACACACGCACACACAAACACACACACACAAACAACACACACACACACACTCTCTCTCTCTCTCTCTCTCTCTCTCTCTCTCTCTCTCTCTATATATATATATATATATATATATATATATATATATATATATATATATATATATATATATATATATATATATATATATATATATATATATATATATATATATATATATATATATATATATATATGTGTGTGTGTGTGTGTGTGTGTACTGTATGTGTGTGTCTGTTTTGTGTGTGTGTTTGTGTGTGTGTGTGCGTATATTTGCATGTATCCTCTTACATCATTTCTATATTATCTTCCCATTCCTCCCCTAAAACTTTCATCAATTCCTTTGTCCCTCACCGCGACGCTGCCATAACGACTCCTCCAGGCCGAACAGCAACCTTCGCCCCTCTTAAATATTAACTAAAGAAAAACCTCCGGGGCGAAAGTTGCTGCCGGTTTTTTAATAGGATCTTTGAAGATAGCTTTACAAAGGGATTATGTTAATAGGTCGACGGCATAAGAATTCGTTAAAGAATTCACTTCATTCAAAAAGCTCAGAAAAGGAGGAATGTTTTGATGGGCCGAGAGAGGGCAGGGGGAGTGGGTGGTGGGGGTTGGTGGTGTGTGTGTGTGTGTGTACGTGTGTGGGGTTGGGTGGGGTGGAGGGGATGGTAAAGGGGTTAGGACCTTTTGAAGTGACTTATTTGTGTTACCCAAAACGGAAGGTATAAGACGGCGTATTCTTTTGACAGGCGCTCTGGACTCAAAAAGGGGAGCATTTTGTCATCCCCTTCGGACTGGAAGCTGGAAACTGGAAACTGGAAAAAGAGGAATATCTGGAAAAAAGGAAGAATATCATTAAGGCATAGAAAACAGAAATTATGTTGGAGGATGTTCTTCCATCATTCGTCATACTAAGGTCAGCTTCTGAATGTGTTTTCTGAAGTTAAAATGGACGGAGGATCTTTTGAAGTTCTGTATATGCCTGGTTGTCTGATTGTCAGGTTATGCAATTCATTGTTTACCGGTATTTGCATTATATCCTGTGTTCAGCTTGATATTGTGCGATATTTCTCTGGTTTTGTTAGTAGTGGCCATTTGCAGTTGATGTTTAGTGAATAAAATTCGAACTTTTATTTCGTTTGAATTATCACGAATTGTCTCTATTCGATCTAGTTAGCTAATATGTATTGTCTTCATTTAAGTCAAATTTTCTTTCAGTGCGCTGTCAGGTATTCAGAATGAAATCCAGAGTTACTATTCCTAAAGGGAATATAAATATTTTTAATATAGGCTGGTAATTTGACAACAGAATAAGCGATCCCTCCCAAACACAAGAAGAAAGTATTTGGAAAGTACTAAGTTAAGTTACACGTAATGAAAGCAAAACTAATTTTTTTTTTATCAGAATATGGAATTAACAAAAATGTTAAATTAAAGTAGAGCCAATTTCAGACATATATAAAAAAAAACAACAGACTTCCCATCACGAATGAAAAGGTCGTTTCTCCTGCTAAATCAGATATCCTTTTCGTATTCCTCTCCTCATTCAGCTGTTGGAGGAGTCATTTCGAGGGGACTAAGATAAGGGTGGCATATTCTGGGAGACAGGTGCTGGAGGGTATGAATTTGGCCTTATGGCAGCAAATTTGAAAAGGGAAATGAAATACAAGGGTGAGAGAATGTTGAATGAAATAAAGAAAACCAGAGGAAGATAAGACATATAGCTTAGAGCAACACACACATACACACACACACACACACACAAAGATTCATTGGAATGAAACTTGATGGAGATTCAAGACAATGTTTGATATGAATTGCAACTTACTGTGTTGACATAAATGTGAATACCGTTGACATAAGGATAAATAAAACAGAGAGAGATTGAACATATCTTGACAAAGAAATTACTCAGAGAGAGAGAGAGAGAGAGAGAGAGAGAGAGAGAGAGAGAGAGATTCACTGGAATGAGACATGATGGAGATTCATAACAGTGTTTGATATGAATTGCAACTTAGTTTGTTGACATAAATGTGAATCCTGTTGACATAAGGATAAATAAAACAGAGGGAGAATGAACATATCTTGACAAAGAAATTACTCAGAGAGAGAGAGAGAGAGAGAGAGAGAGAGAGAGAGAGAGAGAGAGAGAGAGAGAGAGAGAGAGATTCACTGGAATGAAACTTGATGGAGATTCAAAACAGTGTTTGATATGAATTGCAACTTACTGTATTGGCATAAATGTGAATCCTGTTGACATAAGGATAAAAAAAAAACAGAGAGATTGTATACATATCTTGACAAAGAAAACGCAAATGCATTTGCTCACTTTATATCTATTGAATTGTTTCAGGAAATGAGAATATGGTAGAGCTTCAGTTAAATGAAAAGCATATGCATTTCATTGTCCCATCAAATGGGGTTGTGTATATTTTAATTCGGCCTCAATTGGACGGGAAGATAATCTTTGTCGGTAGAAAGGGGATAAGTATAACAAAATGAAAACTAGGGCGAAATGACGGTTTGTAAAAGATGGAGGCTGTGTGAATGAAGTTCAGCAGAGGTGAAATAAACTGATGAATCATTCTTTGAACGTCAGACATATATACGAATGGACTTGAACGAGCGTATCCAAACGAACGTCAGTTAGTTGGCTCTGGGGCTATTTTTAAAAATATGAATTTTATTTGAAATTAGCCCCTTTATCGTAGGTTTTATTTTACGATAAAGCAGAACCATTACTTTATTTAGTGGTGCCTTAACTAAATGAAATGTCACTTAGTTGGTTCTGGAACAGTTTATATAAAACATATCATATAGTACAACTTTGCGCCTATTCTTGACAATCCTTACTATACTTAGTGTTGACTAAAAACCAAATTTAGAAAGAAATATATTAATAGAAATGCATTTCTCTCATAGTCATCTTCATCCTTTGATGGTTTAATTTAAAGAAAGTTGAATGGCGGACCTTATAGTGAAATGAATATCTTTAATTTTCATTTTTAGTTTTCTGAAAAGAAAACTACTGTGCCGGGTTTGTCTGTCCGTCCGCACTTTATTCTGTCTGCACTTTTTCTGTCCGCTCTCAGATCTTGAAAACTACTGAGGGTAGTGGGCTACAAATTGGTACGTTCATCATCCACCCTTCAATCATCAAACATAACAAATTGCAGCCCTCTAGCCTCAGTAGTTTTTATTTTATGTAAGGTTAAAGTTAGCCATAATCGTGCTTCTGGCAACGATATAGGATAGGCAACCACAGTGCCGCGGCTCATACAGCATTATACCGAGACCACCGAAAGATGGATCTATTTTTGGTGCCCTTGATTATACGCTGTACAGAAAACGCGATTGCGCCGAAGAAATTTCGGCGCATATTTTACTTGTTCATTCTGTAAAGAACTGATTACTATGTCTTCATGCAGTGTCTTTATTCACTGCTCCTATTACCCTTTGATAGTCGACTATTGTAAAGGCGCTAGTTTCTCAGTGGGAGACCATTCTCGTTGGAATTATTCCAGAATTCAACCCTTGCGTGTTTTCTCTTCCCCTTCAATTCCAGATGTCCTTCAGCGATTGATGGATTCGTCCTCTACAGCTATCATTCATTCTTGAAGTCTATCTTTCTAGCAAATTTATCTTTAAAAAAAAGAACGTGGAAGAATGTAGTTCTCCTTCGGTATACTTCCATATATATAACGGTTATTATCACCAAAGAATATAAAACAATCACGCTGTCCATCTCTCTCTCTCTCTCTCTCTCTCTCTCTCTCTCTCTCTCTCTCTCTCTCTCATAATTAGTTCTAGGTTAATATTGCTTCCTTATATACCATACTTATAATCACTAAAGAATACAGGACAGCTTCTTTAGAGAAACTCTCTCTCTCTCACTCTCTCTAGTATTTAGTTCTAGCCTACTATTACTTCCTTATATGCCATACTTATAATAATTCAAGAATAAAAAACAGTTTCATTACGGAAACACACACACATGCACTCTCTCTCTCTCTCTCTCTCTCTCTCTCTCTCTCTCTCTCTCTCTCTCTCTCTCTCTCTCTCTCTCAAATGAAGTGATAAGTCGACATTACTTCCTTACATATAACAATTATAATCATCAAAGGATACGAATCAGTTTCATTATAGAAACACACACATTGTCCCCTCCTCTCTCTCTCTCTCTCTCTCTCTCTCTCTCTCTCTCTCTCTCTCTCTCTCTCTCGTCTACCATCACGACCTCAGCTCTCAACTCCTTCCACCGCAGAAATTTCACTGGCACCGATATCGTAATTCGCAAAAGGCTTTTATTAACCCACCCGCCCACAGCCAAGCGATAATTGGAGTTTTCGACGGCTTTTGTGGGAACATATTTCCCCCGAGTCATTTCGAATATTTTATTGCGAGGCTTCTGGTTTGTGTGAATCCAGTGTCGTTTTCATAACTTCAGGGGCTCTTTCATTCATCTCCTGCCTGAATGGACTTCATTGATCTGAATTAGTTAGAGAGAATATAGAATATATATATATATATATATATATATATATATATATATATATATATATATATATATATATATATTTTTTTTACGTTTCTTAGGCCGGAGGTCGAGGTCGTGGAATATAATTATGACCTGTTGTATTTTTAATAGGAGATTTGTATCTTTAGTCTAGTCATTTTGGAATATATGTTCTTTGGAGTGGTACTGGAACTATATAAAATAGTTGTAGTTGTTGATGTAAATGTTGTAGTGTGATATTAACTTCTTTTGTTAGAATCTAATTCTGTAAACCTACTCAGCAGAAGTTATTAATATTTGGATAGAACAAATCATGATCATTTCGGTGGATTTACCGATTTTTATGTTTCGTAAATATATAAGGTTTTACTAAAATATACTGAGATTAATTGTTTTCAGATTAATCGTAACCAAGAAGATAAAAGTAAAAGAAAAATACGTAAAATAACGAATGAAATAATTAAGCACGAAACATGAAGCATACAACTTGTCCTTAAAACTTGAGAATCAGAATCTTTGCAAAAAAATCTACCGGAGGTATCGACTTATTTTATTTGTATATGGTGTTTAAACTGAACGTAATTTAAATCACCACGCCAAGCATTTAAATCAGTATGTTAGTATTTGAGCAACGACTAAAGTTGAAAGACCCTTGTGACGAAACAAAAATAAGTCGTTCGTGTTATTTCTGAGGATCTACAAACTAAAGGGACATAGCCATAGGATCTCTGATACTTTGCCACTCGTCCTTATTTTCAAAGCTCGTCTTTTTTCCCCTTCCAAGCCTTTGGTTACTCTCCTGCGTCGTTTGGGACTGGAAGAATAACAATGCCCTGAATATATTTCGTAGCCCTAGGGGCCTTTTTTTTTATGCTCCTCGCTCGATCTTTATGGTGGCTCCTGTAGTGCTCATTTCCATTCGAGAGCCGTGTGGTCGGAAATGCTGGTGTGACGGAGGTAAACAATCCGAGCCTCAGTGTGTGTGTATATATATATATATATATATATATATATATATATATATATATATATATATATATATATATGTATCTATGTATATGGAGGAATGTATGTATATAGTTTTTTGTAGCTGGTTTTCCTTTGTAGAAAGATACACGTAAATATAAGTGGTATATCTTGGCATTTATCTTATGGGGAAAGTATAGGTATGCTTTTTTATCTGTCTCGGGCAATAAGCTATTTTGATGATTATATATATATATATATATATATATATATATATATATATATATATATATATATACACATATATACATATATGTGTATTATATTTTATATATATATATATATATATATATATATATATATTTATATATTATACAACTGTTGAGTAATATACGTAGGAACTATACCTATAATGAAAATGACATGATTGTAGACGACCGAAATTTCTTTACAAAGCTGAGAGAGAGAGAGAGAGAGAGAGAGAGAGAGAGAGAGAGAGAGAGAGAGAGAGAGAGAGAGAGAAGGAAACTCCTGCATCCCAGCCACATGTCTTAAGATGATGAATTTCGTGGCTGAGATTATTGTCTAAGACAGGAGCATCCGTCTCCCCCTCCTTCGTACCTTTAATTAGAAAGTCCCGTTAAACGTCTAACGTCTGGGTGACCGTGATTTGTCATCTGTGTAATAAAAGAAGCAGCTCGTTAATCCTTTATTGTGGACATTAATCATGCGAGTAAATGTACTGGTGGCACCGTCGAACTGTGAAACACCGGGATGTTTAGGATTAATTACCCTTCAAGTAGGAGATTCGTACACGCAAGTTCTCTCTCTCTCTCTCTATAGAATGTAGTTCCAAGTTGATGTTCCGTATATATATATATATATATATATATATATATATATATATATATATATATATATATATATATATATATATATATATATATATATATATATATATATATATATATATATATATATATATATATATATATATATATATATATATATATATATATATATATATATATATATATATAATTGTATATGAATCACGGTGATGTGATAAATAGTCATATATATATATATATATATATATATATATATATATATATATATATATATATATATATATATATATATATATATATATATATATATATTTATTTATTTATTTATTTATAATCACCAGAGAACATAGATACAGCAACATGAACACGCATGCTCTCTCTCTCTCTCTCTCTCTCTCTCTCTCTCTCTCTCTCTCTCTCTCTCTCTCTCTCTCTCATTTCACACGCAGAAAATCAATGGAGAATTTATGAGGACTAGTTACCTAGATGCAAAATTCTAGTTAAGTACTCATAGATCTCTCTCTCTCTCTCTCTCTCTCTCTCTCTCTCTCTCTCTCTCTCTCTCTCTCTCTCTCTTACACCGTCTGTATTTGCTCTTTCGTCTTTAAATCACTAACTAAATCACCCCCCAGTGGAATACGTGTAAAGAAATACAGTAAAATTCGATATAAAGCACATTTTTATACTGAAATTTTTTTCCAAATTTCTCAAAGCTTCGGTAAAATTGTGCCACATAAAATAGTAAATCTTTTCGTCTCTTGAAAAAGTCAGTTTTAAAATACGTCTTGCAATCTTATGTATGTGCTTTGGTGTGCTTTTATGTGCATGTGTATGTGTGTGTATAGGTGTACGTAAAGGAGACGTGGAGAAAGGGTGTGATAAATGTGTATGCAGATGCATTGTGAGTGTAGAAGAGGGGAAAGATAAATGACGACGCTAAATCGTAATAAAAGGAAAGGATAAGATTGATTTGCAAAGCAAAGGAAGGGATCATAAACAAAAGCAGACGACTCCAGAAGAGATAAAGAATGCTCACTCTCGTTAGCTGTGAGCTAGTACCTACACACACGCACATACACACACACATGCACACACACACACACACACACACACACACACACACATATATATATATATATATATATATATATATATATATATATATATATATATATATATACATACATACATACATACACACACACATATATATATATATATATATATATATACATATATATATATATATATATATATATATATATATATATATATATATATATATATATATATATATATATATATATATATATATATATATATATGCCGTGTATCAAAAGATGATGTGAGTCATCAGGGAGAAATTTATACATATATATATATAGTATATATATATAGAAATATATATATATATATATATATATATACTTTTATATATATATATATATATGCCGTGTATCAAAAAGATGAAGTCATCCGTTTCATAGAAAACCGTCATGTAGTTGACGAAACTCTAAGGGAGATTAACACCATATTTCAGTTCCTGTGTTGCTTTGCAGCTTACAGTAGATATGATACCTTCTTTTTATTAATTAAAATAGCTCCCAACACAAACTGTTTGTCTCTCCAATGAATGACGAATATAGGAAAGTAACTGGATGAATGCACTAACAGTGTAAAATACAAGAAAGATCGAGAAAACTTTATACAAAATGAATGCAGCTGATGTAGAAATCACATTTAATTTATTTATTTGAAAGAGGGTCTTATACCTCCATATACAAAAATATATATATATATATATATATATATATATATATATATATATATATATATATATATATATATATATATATATATATATATATATAGAACCTTGTATCTGAGTTTGTATTCAACAGTACAAACTACACCTTCATATTGCTTAGCGTTTGTCGCAAACATCTATGAGTATTATTCCACAAGATCCCGGGTTATTATAAAACACCAAAGACTAAAGTATTGTTTATTGAATAAAATGGGTGAACACTTGTTTTCATATAAGCTAGATCAAACCTCTCACATCTAAAGTGAACATGTAATAATTGTAAGACATGGAAATATAGACAAATATTTCAAATATTTTCTTGAAATTTTATATATAGAGTAAAAATTTTGAATATGTAATAATAGTAATAAATGTAAATACAGACAAATATTTCAGATATTTCTTGGAAAATATTATATATAGAGGGATAAATTACGTCCTTGTACCACTGCTTTGCAGCAGTTTGCCTGCCAAAGCTTTAGAGACAAAAGGATGTATGGAAATGGCCATTATTATTGTTGTTTGTTCCAAAACTGTTCATTTACCTATTTATGTCCACTCCACTTGAAGTCAGTTTAACCCTTTTATGGAGAACAGCTAAAACAGAACAACATTTTCCCCTTGTCATAAATGCATAAATGCATAGAGAAAGAGATTACACGAAATAACGGTAATGCATTACACCAAGCGAACATTGCGGAACAGTAATTCATTTACGACGGAGCAATCAGAATAACAACGGCGTGATGACTTCATTTGAATAACGTTGGTCATTTAGACAAGACCTTGCCATTTCGCCTTTCGCTCCGGGGAACGAGACAAAGCGTCCCGGAATTTCCCGGAGAACGTCGTTCGCGAATTAACCGCATAGTACCCAAATTAGGGACGTCATCTTTCTCATTAAATACCGCACGCTCTGTGAGGTGGCGGCGAGCGTTGAGTATGTCATTAAGATGATCATTATATGAGTAGTTTCGTACTTTGTAATGCTTCTCGTTTGACGAATATGAAGTCGATATTAGATCAAACAAGTAAAAAATGCGCCGTAGTTTCTTCGGCGCAATGGAGTTTTCTATCTGTACGAAACTTTCAGCCACGACCCATGAAACTTTTAAACCGCGACCCATGAAACTCAGCCAGGGTCCGGCCTATGTTGTTGGTACCTATGGCGGTGCCAGAAGTATGATTATGGGAAACGTTAACCTTCAATAAAATAAAAGCTACTGAGGCTAGAGGGCTGCAATTTGGTGTGTTTGATGATTGGAGGGTGGATGATCAACATACCAATATGCAGCCCTCTAGCCTCAGTAGTTTCTATGGTCTGAGGGCGGACAGAAAAATTGCGGACGGACAGACAGCCGTCACAATAGTTTTCTTTTACAGAAAACTAAAAATATTAATGGCGGGCATACAGATAATAGGTAACAAATGAGTGTAGAAATAAAGATAACATATGCCAGAATTATGCCACAGCAGATAAATGAAAGTCAGGCTAATCAACATTATTTAACAAAGGTGAAAATTTGGACAATGTAAAGTTAGAGGCGTTGGACAGCTGTTGTATCCCTTATT
>NC_089762.1:37305890-37318390 GCF_040412425.1 Macrobrachium rosenbergii | reverse complement strand
GCCTTCATCCTCTCTTTGAAAATAAAAATTGAGGAAAATCAGTAGAGAAACGTCGACCGTAGGTCTCTCTCTCTCTCTCTCTCTCTCTCTCTCTCTCTCTCTCTCTCTCTCTCTCTCTTTGAGAATATTAGAAGTAAAGAAAATCAGTGGACTAATATTGACCTGAGGCCTTCCTCTCTCCTCTCTCTCTCTCTCTCTCTCTCTCTCTCTCTCTCTCTCTCTTTGAGAATATTAGAAATCGGGAAATCAGTGGACTAATATTAACCTGAGGACTTCCTCCTGTCTCTCTCTCTCTCTCTCTCTCTCTCTCTCTCTCTCTCTCTCTCTCCTCTTTGAGAATATTAGAAATGCCGGGAAATCAGTGGACTAATATTAACCTGAGGACTTCCTCCTGTCTCTCTCTCTCTCTCTCTCTCTCTCTCTCTCTCTCTCTCTCTCTCTCTCTCTCTCTCTCTCTCTCTCTCTCCTCTTTGAGAATATTAGAAATAACAGAAAACCAGTGGACTAATAATGACCTGAGGTCTTCCCTCTCCCTCTCCCCCTCTCTCTCCCCCCTCTCACTCTCATTTTAAAGGACTACTTTTTATCATCACCATCTTCATCATCTGCATCCTAATCTTCACCTCTCTTGTGCCTTACCTGCTCCCTTCACGAGCGTAAAATCCGCACATATCCATTTGGAGTGCATGTTTTTATACCCAAATCCTTTGGAGAGCGTCCGCAAGAATATCTCAAAAGGTTTTTCCTCCTCGCCGAGCAAGACGATAATAACGCCGGGCAAAAGACCCGAATCCAATTAGCATTTCTAAATCATTCTTCGAAGAGGGAAGGAAGGAAGGAACGAACTTCTCAGTTTTGTAGGAGATCCTCTGCTTTGTCTCATTCGCCCTTTTCCCCGAATCTATCTGTGCATGGTCGTTTTATCCTGGTGTTTTATTATATTATTTTTTTTTCCTCTTTGCCTCCTCTTACTTCTTCCTAATGAACGCCATGATATTCCTTGGAAGCTTGGATTCCAAGTCAGTGGCTCCTTTTTGGGGGCTTGTTCCATGTGAATAGGTTGCATCTTCTGAAGAATAATAACAGTGGAGAAACAAATCGCCTTTTATTTATATGTACTTATATTTAAAGGTAAATCTGTACAGAAAGCTTTCGCGGAACTGTTCGATTTCCCTTTTCAACTGAAAAGGGGAATGGAACAGTTTCCCGAAAGCTTTTTGTACAGATTTATCTTTAAATGCATTTACATATGTATAACTGTGGATTTGTTTCTTCATTTGAAGACTCATGCTACTCTGAGTATTTTTCAATTTAATAATAATAATAATAATAATAATAATAATAATAATAATAATAATAATAATAATAATAATAATAATAATAATAATAATAATTATAATAATAATAATAATAATAATAATAATAATAATAATAATAATAATAATAATAATAATAATAATAATAATAATAATAATATATGATGAAAGACTTTGCTTTTAGCGTTGAGGATAACTGGTTCTGGAGGAAATATAAGATGCAGTGTTCATTATACTTTTGGGTGAGTATATGTAATAACAATACTGCTCTTATTGTATTTGTAGCATTCCGTATCCAGATTTACTCTTCGTGGAATCACAGCGAGTTACAATCGTACTGTCTTTCATATACAAAGACTTCAATAAAAACATAATGCTTTATTATGATAAGGATGCGAACTTTTTGGGCAACTACAGCATTACCGTCAAAATGTGATTCATTGGAAAGTAAGGCTTTAGAATTTTGACTGAAATATTGATATATAAGAGGAGACAAACTTGTATTGTTTTTTGGAAAGAGAAACTTAATTTTTTAAAGCTAATTTTTTGGAACTTATAGTCTATGTGTGAAAAAGAAAATTAATCTATACAGAATGAGAAGGTATTTCCTAAAAAGTTTCATGTACAAAAGAGTGAGTCTCAGAAAGACAATTTATCAATAGTAATATGATAAAAATAATGGAAGCTATGTTTTGTGGTGTTAGATATTTTCAGACTTTATAAAAATTTCAAAGTCATGAGATTAATGATGCTATTTATGGTGATAAATTATAACCTTGAGAAGCATGTCCTGACGGAATGAGCAGCATTTGATGACCGGGTGATGGATAATCTGTACAATTTATCAGCAGTGGGAAAGAAGCAATACCAATCTAGGTCAACGAGTCTCTGTAGAGCAAAGATATCCCGATGCTGTCCAGACTGTCCTGAAAATTTAAATCCCCCCTATTGCATTTTGCACTGCGTTAAATTCGTAATATTAAGAGACAGATGAACAGATATGTCGAGTTCGACGACTTTCAAGCAACGCTCTGCAGATTTTGCATCGAAGCCTCTTGACATTTCAGCAAACTTCCAATTAATTATTTTGCTTGGCTTATGCAAAGGTGAACAGCAAGCGATGCATTCAAACAGGTCACTGCGCTAGTCGTGGGATAGTTAACTTGGATAAGCGGTGCATAATAATCTCTGATCTATTTTAGAATAAATTTAATAATCACATGGTCAGGCAATCAACAGTGCCAGCATAAACATAAAATATATGTAAATACACACACATAAATATATATATAATATATATAATATATATATATATATATATATATATATATATATATATATATATATATATATATATATATATATATATATATATATATATATATATATATATATATATATATATATATATATATATATATATATATATATATATATATATATATATATATATATATATATATATATATATATATATGTGTGTGTGTGTGTGTGTGTGTATATACACATATATATATTTTTATAGTATATATATGTATATATATAAATATGTATATATATACATACATGCAAGCATACATACATACATAACCCCGCAAATCGCGAACACAAATACACCCCAAAAAGTCGGCTACGTGCCATCTACATATAAATGACCTTTGTAGTACTTCATATGTTGAAATTTCGCTCCTATATTTATCTCATTCACTCATCAGTAGTATTAAAATTCATGACCATTAATATGTAAATCGTTACAGTGCATAATGCAAGAACTATAACCCCGGCGAAAGTATTAATGGTAGAAGCGAGAGAACTGGGAGAACGGTTTAGTTATAGAGGACGTGGCATTTACTGTTCTGTTCCTCGATTTTAGAAAGGAATTAAACAGCACATTTTTGACTCGTTCGTATGATTTAGTGTTCCTTGGAATGTTATCTTTTTTTCTGATCCCCAAACAGCTTTTGAATAAATGGTTGAGTTGTTTAGTAGCAAAAGATCTCAGGATAGAAGTTGAAAGTTGAATTCAACAGTTATTTTGAAAGTATGGAATAATGGAGGAATTCAATTTGATGCTTTAATAATTTGTTATTTTATATGAATTTAGGAGTGATGTATGCATACTGTTACTTTCATCTTTCTCTCTATCTGCCATATCCCTTAATTTTCTATAAAACTGAGAAACCAGTAAATTTTCTTTCAAACGTAGGTTTAGTTTTCTGAAAAGAAAACTATTGTGCCGGCTCTGCCTGTCCGTCCTCAAATTTTTCTGTCCGCACTTTTTCTGTCCGCCCTCAGATCTTAAAAACTACTGAGGCTAGAAGGTTGCAAATTGGTATGTTGATCATCCACCCTCCAATCGTCAAACTTACCAAATTGCAGCCCTCTAGCCTCAGTAGTTTTTATTTTATTTGAGGTTAAAGTTAGCCATAATCGTACTTCTGGCAACGATATAGGATACGCCACCACTGGGCCGTGGTTAAAGTTTCATGGGTCGAGGCTCATACAACATTATACCGAGACCACCGAAACATAGATCTCTTTTCGGTGGCCTTGATTATACGCTGTACAGAAAACTCGATTGCGCCGAGGAAACTTCGGCGCATTTTTTACTTGTTTTTTGATGGTTTGGGAGTTGAATTGATACAGCCACTTACTGATGCAACAGTTCACCGTCTTTTTTTTTTTTTCCCTTTATATCACAGTCGTTTTTCCACTCATTTCTTTTATGTAAACTTCAGCACGAGGCGATAAAAGAAACCAACATTTACGAAGAAACAAAAGAATTACGTCTTTTTCATTACGATTTCTCTCTCCGCAGCTAACTTTTTCGTGCCGCGCATTTTTCTCCACTGCTTTCTGTTTTCTCTCTCTCTCTCTCTCTCTCTCTCTCTCTCTCTCTCTCTCTCTCTCTCTCTCTCTCTCTAAAACCTTTTAACCCACAGGTGCATCCTCCTAACAGGGTTACCGAAGTCGATTTCGTCTCTCTGAGTTCTTCCACGTGGTAATTGCGAGAGTATTGTCCGTCTTTGCACAGATTTTACTTCAGTCAAGTGAGAATAATGTTACTTAAGGATTAAATTAAAGTATATGAAATAACACCACAAGAAAATGACAGGCAGAAATTCGGTACCAGGCGCTTTCACGTGTTTATTCACGCATCTTCGGGGCACAAATGAGACACAGAGTAAATTAAAGTATGTTACTGAAATATTATAAAGTATTTTATCAGGAATCTTGACGGTCTGTTTGAAAATACTGAAATAATATAAAGTATTTTATCAGGAATTTTGACGGTCTATTTGAACATACTGAAATATTATAAAGTATTTTATCAGGAATCTTGACGGTCTATTTGAAAATACTGAAATATTATAAAGTATTTTATCAGGAATCTTGACGGTCTATTGGAAATACTGAAATATTATAAAGTATTTTATTAGGAATCTTGACGGTCTATTTGAAATTACTGAAATATTATAAAGTATTTTATCAGGAATCTTGACGGTCTATTTGAAAACACTGAAATATTATAAAATATTTTATTAGGAATCTTGACGGTGTGTTTGAAAATACTGAAATATTATAAAGTATTTTATTAGGAATCTTGACAGTCTATTTGAAAATACTGAAATATTATAAAGTATTTCATCAGGAATCTTGACGGTCTCTTTGAAAATACTGAAATATTATAAAGTATTTTTATCAGGAATCTTGACGGTCTATTTGAAAATACTGAAATATTATAAAGTATTATATCAAGAATCTTGATGGTCTATTTGAAAATACTGAAATATTATAAAGTATTTTATTAGGAATCTTGACGGTCTATTTGAAAATACTGTATATATAAAAAAACAGATATTGAAAGGATTATTTAATAAGTTTGGAACAAATTCTTAAATGAATTATGTAGTCAAAACAAAAGAACCGGTATTTGTAACGTTCGGTATTCAATTAGATATCTCTCTCTCTCTCTCTCTCTCTCTCTCTCTCTCTGGAACCTGGCGGGAAGGGGTAATATGGATACACGCTAAAATCCTGTGTGTGTCCTTCTCGGCTTAAGCATCGAGTTATGTTACCCAGTTATAAGTCGACAGTTGGAGAGAGAGAGAGAGAGAGAGAGAGAGAGAGAGAGAGAGAGAGAGAGAGAGAGAGAGAGAGAGAAGCGCGAAGGGACAAAAGGATGCACTCTAAAATCCTGTATGCTTCTGTTGGCTTAAGCAATGAGTTATGTCACCTGTTTGTAACCCCGCTGGTTAGAGAGAGAGAGAGAGAGAGAGAGAGAGAGAGAGAGAGAGAGAGAGAGAGAGAGAGAGAGAAAGACTAACATACACACAGAAACACCACTCGCCAGCTTTCATTACGCCACGAAATTTTTAAGACCGCGAAATTGTATCTCAGCTGACTCGCCAGGCAAAACTCGAATCACAATGAAGACATGTCGGTTATGAGCCAGAAAAATGGATGACCCGTAAATTGAATATCGGGTAAGCCAGTAGGATTAAGGTCGTCATATATTCAACGCTAGTGAGTTTTTTAATCCTCCCCCTGCGCTATGCCCCAGAGAGAGAGAGAGAGAGAGAGAGAGAGAGAGAGAGAGAGAGAGAGAGAGAGAGAGAGAGTCTTAACCAGGATGCAGGTCTTAAACATAAATAATTTTTACCTGAGTTTACCTGAATTCTCTGAAAAACATTGAGAGAGAGAGAGAGAGAGAGAGAGAGAGAGAGAGAGAGAGAGAGAGAGAGAGGTTTACTCAGTAGCAGGTCTTAAACGTAGGTCATTTTTACCCCAGTTTACCTGAATTCCATAAAAAGTGTTGCCATTCAGAGGGTTTTGATTTTGTAAACTACTTCACCAGATTTGAGGAGTTTATGTAACCTACTGCAGGTATGCCTTAGTCACCGTAAGGGGGGTGGTAGTGCCGTCAGTGCACCTCTCACGGTGCACTGTAGGCATTAGGCATTACTTAAGGTTCTTTGCAGCATCACTTCGGCCCCTAGCTTGCAGCCCCTTTCATTCCCTTTTCTCTATATCCATTTATATTCTCTTTCTTCCAGTTGACGTCCACCTTCCTTAAGTATACTAAAGAAACACCCGTACCTGGGTAATGTAACAGATTAGATTTAAGAGACTCAACTTCTAATATGGAAATACTTCCTGTAGTCAGAAGGTAAATGTGAACTTCTGAAATGAAAAGAAAAATCTACAGCTTCAAGTGCAATAAAAACTTCCACCCTACACGTTATATATATATATATATATATATATATATATATATATATATATATATATATATATATATATATATATATATATATATATATATATATATATATATATATATATATATGTATATGTATATATATATATATATATATATATATATATATATATATATATATATATATATATATATATATAGGTTTGCCAGGATAATTACCCTTCTCTAGATAATTAAGCATACTTATTCTTAAGTGAATATCATTCATGAGACCCAGTCTCTCTTACGGAAACACTTCCCTTAGTCAGGGGTAAAATCAGATCCCTGAAATAAGAAAAGAAAAATCAGTACCTTTAATGAAAAAACTTGCACTCTACGGAGTGTATACACAACACACAAAATATATATATATATATATATATATATATATATATATATATATATATATATGTGTGTGTGTGTGTGTGTGTGTGTGTGTGTGTGTGTGTGTGTGTGTGTGTGTGTGTAACTTTGCTAGGATAACTTCAAGTGAACGCGCGGCATATTGCTCGAATATTAATCTTGGGAAAACCTTTGACTCCTTGGTCAGCGAGCTTTGATCTCTGGGCCTGGGTTTTCAGATATGAATGTGAAAATGACTGAGATATGAAGTCCACAGATTTTTTTTTTTCGTCTTTCTTTTTCCTATTCGGAGGCCGTTGAAGGCATGGTTACCCTGTTTATTTTAGTGAACTATGAATCCATACTGGATGTTCGTTTCTATGAAGTAGTTTTCCTAATATTATCTAATTTTTATTTGTTTTCCTCATTTACTTCACTATAAATCTTGTTTGTCTTAATTGCATTTAATGCTTCATCATCGACTATTTCATGAGACTAAAATATCTTGAGCTTCAACAAGATAATAATCAATTAGTCCACCAGCTACTCCTCTTCTCCGCATGATGTCAGTACACCTTTTTTTTTTTTACATTACTGGCTTCAATATTCTGTTTCCTTAAACTGAAATGTCTTTTTCATTGTCTTTCGTCAAGAAGATAATGATCAGACAGACATCCAGTCACTCACCATCACATTAGTTAACGTTCTTCTTATTTGAAAGTGCTAACACATTATTTTTGCAAGAGTGTCATGTTGGGTGACACAGAACGATTGTTGGTGATAATCTATCCTTGCCTTGTCCATTATTATTCTTTTTTCTTCTCATTCCCTCTGTCTTCCCCATTATTATTATTCTTATTTCTTCTTATTCCCTCTGTCATCCGCATTTTCATTCATACCCTCCATTCGCCTGTCACGTTTACAGATAAGTTTCATTGTCAATCTGACATTGCATTCATTTTAAGTCTTGCTTTATTTGAAAACCAAATTAAGTACGCACTCGAAATCTTGGAGGATAGCTTTCTGTTTTTTAGTTTTCCGTAAAAGAAAACTATTGTGCCGGCTTTGTCTGTCCGTCCGCACTTTATTCTGTCCGCATTTTTTTCTGTCCGCCCTTTTTCTGTCCGCCCTCATATCTTAAAAACTACTGATCCTAGAGGGCTGTAAATATGTATGTTAATCATCCACCCTCCAACCATCAAACATACCAAATTGTAGCCATCTAGCCTCAGTAGTTTTTATTTTATTTGAGGTTAAAGTTAGCCATAATCGTGCTTCTGGCAACGATAGTGGATAGGCAACCACCGGGCCGTGGTTAAAGTTTCATGGGTCGAGGCTCATACGGCATTATACCAAGACCACCGAGAGATAGATCTATTTCGGTGGCCTTGATTATACGCTGTACAGAAAACTCGATTGCGCCGAAAAAACTCGGGCGCATTTTTTTTTTTTTTTTTACTTGTTTTTAAGTTCTTTCGGACCAGTTGACATTTAGAGGCAACGCAACGAGACATTTCTTTTCATTTCGCTTTAATACCAACGAAAAGGAATTACAACGAAGGCAGAAATGTCATTGTGAAAAACAGTGTTCAAGAGCGAGCAATTATTCAGCAAGAAAAAATAACCGAGTGTCCTCAGGGGTGCTTGAAAGATACCGGTGACATTTTCAAACACACTTGAACAGCCGTACTTTGCAGTGCAGTTTTGAATGAATCATCAGAAGCCGTAAAAGTCATTCCTTTGGAATTCGATTATGAAGCGAGAGAGATTTCTAATCGCATTTTTTATTACTTTTTGAAGCATAAATTGACAGCCCAGGTTTCAAAGGAAAGTAATTAATTAAGTTGATATATTGTTACTTCTTTGTGTACTGATATTCGTGCTAAGAAATTACAGATATTAGGAACAGTATAAAATAAAAGAAAATAGATAATTAACTTAAATACAACAGAACAGGGAAAAGAAGAAGAAGAGGGAAAAAAGACTTACGATTTTCAGGATGAAAAGTATAATGTAATAAAAAGATGAGTGAGATTATAAAAAAAAAATGATTTGCAAGGAAAGTAAAAGAAAGAATGAATCTTAATATAAGTCGACAGGCTGCTTACGACATACGATTTTCAGGACGAAAACGATATTGTAATAAAAAACATGTTTAAGAAAATGAAAAGGTTTTGATACTGTGGGGAAAAATATGCAAGGAAAATAAAATTTGCGTTCAACGCCCACGTGGAAACTTGTTAATGCAACATCACTATATAAATAAAACAGTGTTCCGCTACCAGCAGTCAGGTTCATCATTGCAAATGGATGATTCTGGTTGCAAAGAGATTAAAGGCATTTAACTTAAATCATGTTTAATTGACCATCATTTGGCAGATTTAGAGTGGAAAAGTAAAACTGAACTAGGTTGTCTAATTTTTTTTTTACCAATATTTTAGTATAAAAATTTTTATCCGTCAGATTTGCTGTGAATGAAAGTTTGTGCCTGAAATCACGATTTTATGAAAATGGGGCTGAAGTAAGGACAATCTTTGTCTGGTTTTTTATATATATATATATATATATATATATATATATATATATATATATATATATATATATATATATATATATACATATTTATTTATATATATTTATACACATATACATATATATATATATATACATATACATACAGTATATATATATATATATATATATATATATATATATATATATATATATATATATATATATATATATATATATATATATATATATATATATATATATATATATATATATATATATATATATATATATATATATATATATATATATACACACACACCTGTGTACGTATACCTTGAAATATATTTGTAGTATTAGATACTATAAAGATTATCATACTCCCAAATGTTAAGCTAAAAATATCACTTAATACCGAATTCATTTTACATTGGGAATAACTTACACCCAAGAGAGATCGTGCCCGCTGAGTACATCTACCCTGGGTAAGATTCGAACCTGTGCCCCTTTGGTTAGATACAGTGTTAGACAGTTGCCTATAAAGTGCAATTGCTGAATTATTGTCTTGCTAGATGCACTTTTCGCTTCTAATTCCGTTTATTTTAAAGTAAATCTTAATTTAAATCTTGAATTAATGTTATTTCTATGTGCCTCGTGTTGGAAAAGTGTCAGAGCAGATCTCTTAGCTTAATATAAACCCCTTTTTAGTTTTCTGCAAAAGAAAACTATTGTGCCGGTTTTGTCTGTTCGTCCGCACTTTATTCTGTCCGCACTTTTTCTGTCCGCACTCAGATCTTAAAACTACTGAGGTTAGAGGGCTGCAAACGTACCAAATTGCAGCTCTCTAGCCTCAGTAGTTTTTATTTTATTTAAGGTTAAAGTTAGCCATAATCGTGCTTTTGGCAACGACAGAGGATAGGCCACCACCGGACTGCGGTTAAAGTTTCACGGGCCGCGGCTCATACAGCATTATACCGAGACCACCGAAAGATAGATCTATTTTCGGTGGCTTTTATTATATGCAGTAGCTGCTGCATAGGGAAACTCGATTGCGCCGAAGAGCCTTTGGCGCATTTTTTACTTTTTTTTTTTAACCAACAAGAACACGTGGTCCTCCTTGTCGATATTCTCCAAATCAAGCTCCAAGTTTCTTTTCGGGTTCAAAGGAGATGCGTCTTCGAATTTCACACGGGCTCAAACAAAAATGACTCACTATTTTCCTCAATCCCTCCCAATAGACTCCTTTGTAGATTTATATTACCCATCTTTCTCCCGGGGGGGAAAATATTCGCAGGTACCTCATTAATCCGTCTTAATATGATTTCTCCGACTAACGAGCGAATTTGGGTTAAGGAGGTGGAAAGTGTGGAGTGATTTTTACATCCTTAATGAAGATCTTCAAATTCGAGGGGTCCCTTCTCTTTGGGTTGCGTGTGTCCGTGTTTAGACTCGTGATTTTTTCGTGTTGCTATAATCAGTTCAAAACCAATGAGACACATACGAACACACCTTGTCCTTAAGAAATGCTGAAACAGAAAGCAGATGTTGTGTTGATTAATTCAAAGCCAGTGAGGCCCAAACGAACACTCCTTACCTTCAAAGAAATACTGAAAGAGAAAACAGATGTTATGTTGATTAATTCAAAGCCAGTGAGACTCATACGAACACTCCATGCCCTTAAGAAATACTGAAACAGAGGAGAGATGTTGTGATGATTAATTCAAAGCCAGTGAGAGTTATACGAACACTCCTTGCCCTTAAGAAATACTGAAACAGGAAACAAATGTTGTGCTGATTATCTCAAAGCCAGTGAGACTCATACAAACACTCCTTGCCCTTAATCAAAGCCAATGGAACTCATACGAACACTCCTTGCCCTTGAGAACTACTGAAGCAGAAAATAGATGTTGTGTTGATTAATTCAAAGCCATTGAGACTCATACGAACACTCCTAGCCTTTAAGATATACTGAAACAGAAAACAGATGTTGTGTTGATTAATTCAAAGCCAGTGAGACTCATAAGAACACTCCTTCCCCTTAAGATATACTGAAACAGAAAACAGATGTTGTGTTGATTAATTCAAAGCCAGTGAGACTCATAAGAACACTCCTTGCCCTTAAGATATACTGAAACTGAAAACAGATGTTGCGTTGATTAATTCAAAGCCAGTGAGACTCATACGAACACTCCTTGCCCTTAAGAAATACTGATACAGGGAACAGATGTTGTGATGATTAATTCAAAGCCAGTGAGAGTTGTACACACACTCCTTGCCCTTAAGAAATACTGAAGCAGAAAACAGATGCTGTGTTGATTAATTCAGAGCCAATGAGAGTCATGCGAACACTCCTTACCTTTAAAGAAACGCTAGAGCAGAAAACTTATTTTCGAAATATCAGGTGCACGAGACATTGGCATTTGCAAAAGGTTGGAAGAAACGAAGAGCAATTTTCGTGTAATTTCAATTTTACCAAAGTGAACTGATCCAAAAGAGCAGCAGTGAATATGTATTATATATATGGTTCTGCTCAGCACCTATAACAACATTTTGTAATTTAATTTCTTCCACGTAGAATCTATATAAAAGGATTCATCATTATCATTGTATCAATATTACATCTTACTGAATGAAAACGTTTACAAACTTTGACAGCATTAATATATCAGGCTGCTTCTTATCATTCGGAACCTGGCAAGGAATTTTGCTTGAATGAACCTTTTGATTGCATAGTCTCTAATCGGCTTATTGATGATAAAAACAGTGATATTCAATGCTTAAATTGCATTACTGTAACAGAAGGTCGAATGTACCTAAGTTTGTTCACTTTACAGCCCTCCTTGTCTTTAACTGACCGTGAGGTAAAGCTAGGCCATTAACTAATAAAAAAACTTGGAGCTTATCTCATAAATTTTCACAGTAATTCTTTTCATAAAGTAAAAGTTTCATTGAAGCTCTTATGTGCCCTGGTGGGATGTCACTTTTAGTTTTCTGTAAAAGAAAACTATTGTGCCGGCTTTGTCTGTCCGTCCGCCCTCAGATTTTAAAACCTACTGAGGCTAGAGGGTTGC
>NC_089762.1:37280890-37303390 GCF_040412425.1 Macrobrachium rosenbergii | reverse complement strand
CTGTGGATCCATCCTAAATCCTTTTTTTTTTTTTTTCTAAATCCTTGTTGGTGATTAGATCACGGTGGAGTGCTGTATCAAAGGCTGGAAAAGGCATTGCTGTTTTAATCAAGTTTTTCAAAAACTGAAGTTTGCAGGCTGTCATCTTTACTAAACTGGTGACGGGGAGAGGGAATATTGATTTTCGGCTTATTTGTGTGACCACTCACGTGAATCTGAATAGCTTGAACTTCATTTCAGAAATAAACTTTTCTTATTGGCAAGCAATAAGAATATATTACATCTTGATATTTAACAAGTGAAAAATGCGCCGAAGTATCTTCGGCGCAATCGAGTTTTCTGTACAACGTATAATCCTGTATAAAATTATCAGCTAGTGCCTACGACCGGCGAGCACTCAGTCACTCCCTAGATGCGGTTCAGGAAAGGTGCGTCGCACGCCTCCGGAAAGCGGTGCCAGACAAACGATCCACGGCTAACTTTAATCTTAAATAAAATAAAAACTACTGAGGCTAGAGGGCTGCAATTTGGTATGTTTCATGATTGGACGGTTGATGATCAACATACCGATTTGCAGCCCTCTAGCCTCAATAGTTTTTAAGATCTGAGGGCGGACAGAAAAAAAGTGCTGACGGTCAGACAAAGCCGTCACAATAGTTTCCTTTTACAGAAAGCTGAAAAGGATCTTCTAAACGTAGAAATCCCCAATTCATTAGAAAATATTCCATTTATACTTGAAGGATCAAAATCATATTCAAGTGGAAAAATTACCTTAATAATAAGCATGAGTTTTTTTGGACAACCAGAAATTCAACCAAAAATTCTGTTTTCCAAAGAGAAATCTGAATTTGCAAATGAATGTATTATATGACTTAGATTCAAGTTTAGTTCATGTTTTATTTTATCTCATCCCAGTTGATATATGTTTGCCTCAGCTGATGACAGATACAGCCCAGCTATTCAAAATCTGAAACGACCCCCCATTAAATTGACTGACAGATTGATAACGAAGAATAAAGATAAATAATGTTTATAAAAAAAAAAAAACAATTGTTCTATCTCATCACAGTTGATATATGTTTGCCTCAGCTGATGACAGATACAGCCCAGCTATTCAAAATCTGAAATGACGCCCCTGATAATTGATATACAAATTTATAACAAACAATGAAAAATAAAGAATATTTATTTTAAAAAACAGTTAATTAGATAAAAACACAAATTAATATATGTTTGCCTCAACTAATGACAGATACAACCCAGTTATTCAAAATCTGAAATGGCGCCCTATCTTTGATATACAAGTTTATAACAAACAATAAAAAATAAAGAATACTTATTTAAAAAAACAGTTAATTAGATGAAAAGCACCAAAACCAATGACTGAGAACCACCCTTCCTCCTCTTCACGTATCCGTAAAGCATTGCACTGCAACAGTTCAAATACTGCATTGCAGTTTCTCCCGGATTTCATCGTGAAGAATTGTTGTTGCTCGTCGTCGGCGGCGGCGGAAATGATTCCCAACTTTGTTGCGATACGATTTGTTTGCGCTTTTATTTTTCAACTCGGCTCGGTGACATTTATATCCCGAATTTATCACGTGTGACCTGAAGGCCCTTAGACTTTACGGTTTGTTGGCGACTGGCTGAACGCGAGAATCTCGGTGAGACGGAGTGTGAATTGAATGAAATGCTTTTTTAGGTGTTTGACAGTGAGTGATTCAAATGTCGTAGGTTTTGGGATGAATTTATGATGGGTTACTGATCTTTCTAATGTGAATTTAAGTGCATACTTTTTAAGCGGTTTATGAATGAGTATATGATGGATTACTGATCTTTCTAATGTGAGTGAATATAAGTGCATACTTTTTTTAAGTGTTTGCAAGTGATTCATTCATATTCAAGCGGTTTATGAATGAATATATGATGGATTACTGATCTTTCTGATGTGAGTGAATATAAGTACATACATTTTTAATTGTTTATAAATGATTCATTCACCTTTGAAGGGGTTATGAATGAATATATGATGGGTTACTGATCTTTCTAATGTGAGTGAATGGAAATACATATAGTTTTAAATTTACTACAGAATGGTTTTAGATAAATGACAGTGAATGATTTAAGTATCAGCGGGTTGGGGAATGATTATGTAATGAATCACAGATCTTCCAAATGTGAGTGAATATAAATCAACATACTTTCAAGTTTACTATAGAAATGTTTTAGATATTTGATTCAGCTATCATAGGTTTAGGAATGAATATATAATGGGTCACTGATTTTTCAAATGTGAATAACTAGCAGTACATATATTTTCAGTTTACTACAGAAATATTTTTAAATAATCGAGAGTGAATTATTCAAATATCGGCATTTTATAGACAAATATTATAATGAGTCACAGATCTTTTCAAACGTGAGGGAATAGAAGTATAAATAGTTTTAAGTTTACTACACAAATGTTTTTAAGTGTTTGAAAGTGAATGATTCATATATCAACTGTTTATGAATGAATATATGATGGGTCACAAATCTTCCAAATTTTAATTAATATAAATACACCTAGTTTTAAGTTTACTAGAGAAAGGTTTTTAAGTGCGTAACAGTGAATGATACAAATTCAGCGCTTTGTGAATGAATATATGATGGGTCACAGATCTTTCTAATGAATGAATGGAAATACAGATACTTTTAAGTTTACTACAGCAATGTTTTAGATATTTGAATCAAATTTCATAGCGTTAGGAATGAATATATAAGGGGTCACTGATTTTTCAAGTGTGAATAAATAGCAGTACATATATTTTAAGTTTACTACAGAAACGTTTTTAAATAATCGAAAGTGAATGATTCAGATATCAGCAGTTTATAATTGGATATATAATGAGCCACAGATTTTTGAAATATGAATGAAGAGAGGTACATACAGTTTTAATTTTACTACAGAAATGTTTTTTAAGTGTTTGAAATGATTCATTCATATACAAGAGTTTTATGAATGAGTATATGGTTTGTCACATATCTCTCAAATGTGAATGAATAGAAGTACATATATTCTTAAGCTTATTACAGAAATATTTTTAAATGTGTAACAGTGAAGGATTCATATACCACCGGTTTATGAATGAATATATAATGAGTCAGAAAGTGTTCACATATGAATTAATAGAATTAGTTTTAAATTTATTAAGCAGATTCATTACCTCAGGTAAATTCAAGTGTAAATATCAAAGGTGTAGGCTAACCATGCCCCTTATTATTAAAACCAACGAAAAATGTTCCATTATTAAAGGGAAAAATAAAGTGGTAATTCACGTAACACAAGCTCAGGCTTCTATTTATAAATATAATAACAGCGTCCGGATATTTAGCTCAGGTTAATTAATTTTAGGGAAGGTAGGGGCATGATGGAAATTAGATGTGTTTAATTTTTGAACAGTATGGAAAAGGGTCAGAGATCATGCAGTCTCTCAGAGAGAGAGAGAGAGAGAGAGAGAGAGAGAGAGAGAGAGATTTCCAGTTGTAAACATGAGAATTAAAAGTAAAATCTTCTTCGTCGACTTGCATGAAGAAACAGAGAGAGAGAGAGAGAGAGAGAGAGATTTCCAGTTGTAAACATGAGAATTAAAAGTAAAATCTTGGTCGACTCGCATGAAGAAACAGAAACAGAGAGAGAGAGAGAGAGAGAGAGAGAGAGAGAGAGAGAGAGAGAGAGAGAGAGAGAGAGAGAGAGATTTCCAACCGCAAATATGAGAATTAAAAGTCAAATCTTAATCGACTCTCATGAAGCAACAAAAACACACACACACACACACACACACACACACACACACACACACACACACACACACATATATATATATATATATATATATATATATATATATATAGAGAGAGAGAGAGAGAGAGAGAGAGAGAGAGAGAGAGAGAGAGAGAGAGAGAGAGAGAAGGGGATTCTCGCATCCTTCATTGTCCCCTGAGCCTTACCTCTGCATGCTTCTTCCCCTCGGCTTATTAGACTCAGCCCCTGTCTCTCCCTGCCCCAACCTTAGATTACCCTCTCTAGGACCCAGAGAAGAGGAAGAATTACGGTCCACCAAATGACTTTCGTCATTTAAGAAAGGAATTTATAGATAAAACTTTCACTAAAAATTTTTTGTTTACCTGAATTTAGAAAGTAGAAAGTGAAAGCTTATTTTCCTTTTTTATCAAACTATGTAATTATTTATCCTGTTTCCGTGTTGTCTAGCGCTCACAAGAGCAAGACTGGGAAATATAGATGGGAAAATATAGATTTTATAGATTCAATAAGAGAAAATATAGATTCTAGGAGTTTAAGATTAGGAAAATATGGGTTTCAGGGGTTCAGGATGAGGACATATAGATGACATGGATTAAATGTAGGAAAATATAGATTCTATGGGCTCAGGCTAAGGAAATATAGATTCCAGGGGTTCAAGATAAAAACTATAGATTGTAGGGGTTCAAGATAAGAAAATATAGATCCTAGGCGTTCAAGATAGGAAAATATAGATTCCAGGAATTTACGATAGGAAAATATAGATTCCAGGAATTCAAGATAGAAGAATATAGATTCCAAGAATTCACTATAGGAAAATATAGGCTCCAGAAATTCAAGATAGAAGAATATAGATTCCAGGAATTCACGATAGGAAACTATAGATTCCAGGAATTCAAGATAGAAGAATATAGATTCCAGAAATTCAAGATAGAAGAATATAGATTCCAGGAATTCACGGTAGGAAAATATAGATTCCAGGAATTCAAGATAGAAGAACATAGATTCCAGGAATTTAAGATAGAATAATATAGATTCCAGGAATGCACGATAGGAAAATGGAGATTCCAAGAATTCAAGATGGGAAAATATACATCTCGGGTATTCAGGCTATGAAAATTTAGAGTCTATTAGTTCAAGATAGGAAAATATAAATTCTAGGATCCTCACTCCTTTTCCTTCTACTTCATTTGTCTTGTTTCCCTCATGCCCTGGCTATACAATGCATTAGGTTGCCCATCCCATCGGCATCTAGATCATGTAAGAGATCCCCTGGTGAGTGACACCCAATCATAGAATTGACGACAACACGTCAGTCGCAACCCCTGTGTGACAAGGTCCCTTTAAGGCCTCGAAAGGGAAAACCAATAATAAAGTTTTAATTTTTCCGAGGCTCCGGAGTGTAGGAGGACGAGGTAAGAAGGAGCGATCTCACAGGGGAGGAAAAAATAGAAGATTGTAAAAAGAAATAAATAAAAGGTCTTCAGGACGTTTTATAAAACTTTCTCTTTACTACCACTTGGACCGTTGGGGCTAAAAATAAAAAAAAGGGCCTCTGTGGACTGTTGCACATAACTTTGTCGCATCCTCTCTCTCTCTCTCTCTCTCTCTCTCTCTCTCTCTTCTCTCTCTCTCTCTCTCTCTCTCTCTCTCTCTCTCTCTCAGCAGGAAAGAAGAAAGTAGGTTACATCCCACGTACCTTGTTAAACTGTTTAACTCGATTCGTCATATTGAAGGTCAGGTAAAAGTTAGACGAATATTAATTAAGTGTAGCATCAGTATCCACGTGTGTTAGGATATAAGTTTTTTTATGAAAATAAAAGTCTATTTTACATGGAGAGGGATATATTCACGCCAGTCATGACTTTATAACGCCAAATAACCTATAATTTTTACTAGGCTTCACAGAATATAAAGCAAATATTCAGGAATGAAGGCCTGCTATTATACATGAAGAGGAGGGGAGATATTCACTCCATTCATTACTCTGTGACGCTGAAAACCTACAATTTTAACTAGGTTTCAGAAAAAAAAACTAGAAGTGACAGTCTGCAGCAGCTGCTGGTCTATCCTTTGTTAGGTTATATTTAGTTCAAACCGACTAAATGTAAGCAAATCAGAATGACACAAGTAATACGAATATTTCACAAGTGTCCAGCAGTAAATACGTCTGAAGGAGTTGACTGTCAGACCATAAGTCTCTTCTTTTTTTTCTCTCTCCCACTCCACAAATTGTGGGATGTGTCAAACTTACTTTTATTAAGGAGTTTTTTTCAGATTGGGCAATGCATCCAGACTATACTGGAAACCTCCATTTATTTTATTACTCGAAGATTACAGGACCAGAGACCGTAGTTTGTAGCTTTGAAGGAAAATTAAAAGAAAATTTTGTTTTATAGTGTCAACGAAAGAACATCACGTAAGAATGTATCAAACTTACTTTTATTATGTAGTTTTTTTCAGATTGGGCAGTGTATCCAGGCTATACTGGATACCTCCATTTAATTTATTGCTCGAAAATTACAGGACCAGACCGTAGTTTGTAGCTTCGAAGGGATATTAAAAGAAAATTTAGCTTTATAGTGTCTACGAAGGCTAAGAACATCACGTAAGGAACGGCTTCAAAAATCTTAATCACATAATATCACATCTTTCTAAGCGTTTCTGTCGATTATCGGAAGATTGACTGATGAATTAAATGCGAGTAGTTTGTAACTTTGAAGGAAAATACCGAGAAGGTTTCGTTTTATTGTGTCTACGAAGATTATACCTATTTCTCACAGAACGCGGCCCAAGAAGATTAAAGGAAAATGGAATCATATAATATAACACCTTTCTAAATGTTTATCCGTCGGTAATTGGAACAACGAATAACGAATTAAATACGTGTCCCTTTCTATCTCAGCGTAAGGAAAACCAAATAGAGAGACGTCAAGAATAACGGTAGAATTGCCTCACAAAGAGAGAGAGAGAGAGAGAGAAGAGAGAGAGAGAGAGAGAGAGAGAGAGAGAGAGAGAGAGCGGATTGATAACTCCCGGGGAGTAAGAGATTGGACGTCATTAGGCGTTAACTGGCCTCCTGAGATGAGAGGTCCTTACATAAGGACAAATGGCTTTGTATTGGGGTAGGATGCTTTAGGATTGGTATCTTTCTTACTACGCCTAATCCTTCATAGTCAGTTTCTCTGCTTGGGAAAGAGATAAACTTTTGATCAGACAAAATAGATAGCTGGAGAGAGAGAGAGAGAGAGAGAGAGAGAGAGAGAGAGAGAGAGAGAGAGAGAGAGAGAATGGATTCTTCATGATTCATCACTCTTCACGGAGTTCTTCTTAGTCAAGTTCTCTACTTGGGAAAGGATTGTGATTTTGAACAAGGAAATAGATAGCTGTAAAGAGAGAGAGAGAGAGAGAGAGAGAGAGAGAGAGAAAGTGGATTCTTCTGGATTCTCCCATTTTGCTTCGCTTAATCCCTTAGTCAATTCTCTACTAGGGAAGGAATTAGACTTCTGAACTGGCAAATAAATAGCGTTACAGAGAGAGAGAGAGAGAGAGAGAGAGAGAGAGAGAGAGAAAATGGGTACTTCAGGATTCATAAATTGCTTCCTTCACCTACATCCTCTTAGTCAATTTCCCTGTTCGGGAAAGAGAACAACTTTTGAACAAGCAAATAGAGAGAGAGAGAGAGAGAGAGAGAGAGAGAGAGAGAGAGAGAGAGAGAACACGCCATGTCATCCTTTGTAAAATCAGAATGACGTTTCCAAGTTAAAGCTGTTAATGCCACTACTGTTTAGTTCACGCTCGTAATTACCAAAGTCAATTCTAGCTCAAGCACACACACACACACACACACACACACACACACACACACACACACACACACACACACACACAACGCAACAGCCTTTACAATCACAGTACATAAAACTCCGAACTCCCGCAGCGAGACACAGAATCAAGCTGAATACTGTGGAGTAAATGCTGTGCAATTATCCACCAATTTGTCGGTCTAGGATGGCCGTGTTGCTACGTGGAAATGGGATGCTGCGGTCAAGACGGCATGAATTATTGTGCTCCCTAACTGCGCGGTTGGGATTATTTCTTCAGGAACTCTCTGAATGTATGTATGCGCTTTCTGGGAAATACTCGAATGAAATTGAATTCTCTAACAGTTGGGTAGCACATTGTGTAAACCGTTGAATTCTCTAACAGTTGGGTAGCACATTGTGTAAACCGTTGAATTCTCTAACAGTTGGGTAGCACATTGTGTAAACCGTTTACTATACAGGATCTGTGTTGTAAAGTAAACTCAGTGACGAGTAGTATTGACTGCACATCTATTAATCTATATATATATATATATATATATATATATATATATATATATATATATATATATATATATATATATATATATATATATACACACACGTGCAAATATATACATTAATACATACGTTTCATTTATATATATACATAAATATATATAGTATATATATATGTATGTATGTATTTATGTATGTATGTATGTATATGTATATATAATGTTCATTCGGAAGAAGTAAGAAAGGGTAATAGGAAATACAGAAAGAAGAGATAAGCTTTTAGGAAAAAAGAATTAAATTAAACAAATTAATGAATAAATAAATAAAAATGGAAGTCAATTATTAAAATACAAGGGGAATTCTTTTAGGGTAGTAATACCTCGCCTACGAAAGTGATAATTGCCTGAGAGGGAGAGAGAAATGACAGCAGAATCCATCAAAGTGTCAAAATAGATGATTGATTGAGTGTGCAGTTATGAAAGAAGCTGCGTGAGTCTGGAATAATAAACGACAACTATAATATTTACCTTTTTTTTTTTCTGTTTTGCGTTCATAGTTCCCAGATCTTTTTTTATGTGAATAATGACATTCATAGATAAGGCTTTGATAATTTTATCAGAGTATTTTTCTTTTTTTTGTAAAGGCATCCTTAACTTTCCTGCTACACCCTCAGCCTTTTATAAACAAGACATATGAAAGTGATACGTTTGACCATTAATCTTAAGACTTTTAGTGCCTCGTATAAGGGGTGCTTAGCTTTCATTTTTTCACGGTACGCGATACATTTTCCACCGACTTTACAGAATATATTTAAATTTCATAGAAATATTCATGAGTAAGTCATCCATTCCATTACTTGGGAAACTCAGCTGCTTTATTTTATGAGTACTCGTATCTGTCCTTGCAGCAATGTTTTTGTACAGCTCTCATATTTCCACTGTCGAGATTTTCAATAATATTCATCTGTATTTGCTAAGAGATGAACATAATGTTGTTTTTGTTTAGTAAATCGAAAATATAACATTGGAATCAGCTTGTGAGGATAAAAAACCCTTATTACCATTTTATTTTATTTTTTTTTTTTTTTGCTGTTTAACTTTAATCAAACATTTTCCTGTGAGTTAATCATTCCAGTTTCAACCCAGATATCGTTCTTTCATACATTACTAAAAACTGTTTGCCTTAAGTAAAAAGTCTTTTCATTCTATCTTCATTTTTATTTTCTATCATCAAAAGTGGTCATTCAGTGTAACGGTCTCAATCATTCCCAGCCAGTTTTAACTGAGATATATTTCTTTTATACATCACTAAAATTGTTCGTGAGCAGTAAACAGTCTTTTGCATTATCTCTTCATTTTTATTCTCTGTCATCAAAAGTGGCCATTCAGTAAAACTGTCTTACGACCTTAGCTGTGTTCTTTCAAGTGAACACCATATTCTTTGGAAGCTTGAATTTTAGGTCAGTGGCCCCTGTGAACATGTTCCACATGAATAGGGTTCATCTTCTGAATAATAACAATATTAACTAGGCCTGAGTACTGCCTTGTATACGAGAATTCGTGTGTACTGCCCCTAATCAAACTCTGAAATATTTCGTTTCACCTTTGAGAACTAAAGCAACTCTATTCTGCTTGATTGGGTCGATTAATCACTGGGATATTGAATACGAACTCACTGAATGGGTGAGAAGGATCGAGTTAAGGGTCTCAATTATCCCTACAAGAGAGGCCATTTATTTTAAGCACTGTTCAGCGAAAATGGCTTAATCTATTATATGAGGGTAGTGATTTTCCTTGCTGTTGAAAAGAGAGGATTGGGAAATGCTGAAGCTCGGCCTTTCTACAGTTGTGTTTGTGTTCAAGTCAGTATTTTGCCATTGCACGTTTCTTAGAAGTGTTGCTAGAATTTCGTGACTATAGAATTGATTAAAGGTAATACTCATATTCATCGGTTGTCATAAGTATTAAGTATTTAGTGTTAGTATACTCACCTCGGTAAATGAGACGAGTTAAGAAATGAATGAATTGAGTCCATACCAATTGAAAATCCAATATATTCTTGACTAATATCTTATTCAATTGGACACGATTACCTTAGTACCGTCATTTTGAGGTTTGACGTCCTCCGCATTCAACAGATCTTTAAGGTACTCATTCCATCGAACCAAGACTCCATTCTCCTCTGACAGCATCTTCAGTTTGCATCTCATATCTGAGATCCATTTGTTCATGAACCTTTCCTTCTACATTTTCTTTACTTTAGACCAATGTTTTAATCTCACTCAAGTTCACGGTTACCCCACACCTCATATTCATATTCATTATTCATTTATTGTCCTTTGTTTAATTTTTTTTTTTAAATCTTGACATTTTAGTTGTCTCAGTAACGTTTACAGATACTTTCCAAACTTTTCCTCTCAAATTTCAACTTATATCGTTTTCCTTTAGTCTGTGGTCTCCATTTGTGAATACAAAACTCAATTATTTTTCGTACCTCTGCCAGGGTTTTTTTGTGGTAATATAATTAATTTTTTTTAATATCTTCCAACCGATTTCGATCAGTTTCTCAAGCTCTTCGTGGAAAACCGGCTAACAAACAAGAACCGATAATTTTGACTTTACAAAGCAGGAAGCGTTGCTCTTGCCAAGCCGAATAAGGAAGTATTTTCATAAGACCGCCTTCCACAACGCAAGTGACGAAATCCCCTTTTATCCTGGGCGTAAACATGTTTGTAACCAATTCGGGGGAAATTCTCGAAGCTAAAAAAGAACAAAAGAGGTGTGCATCAAAGGGTACATAGACGGTCAAGTCGCCAGCGAAACCGGAAGGATTTTACGTCTTCCACCTTGTGTGCGTGCGTGCGTGCGTGCGTGTGTGTGTGTGTGTGTGTGTGTATTTGTGTGCGTCGTATTAGCAATAGGATATTTCCAGATTGGGTGGTAGGACCTTAGCAAGGCTGAGTGCTACCAATTTGCTATTCAGATAAGCCACCAACTCATGTTTTTCTTCGACCCTCATATATATATTTCTGTTATTAAAGAGCTTTAGTACTGTCACTTTTATAATAAATTCATTATTTTTTCGATTCTAAGGCATAATATATATAATATATATATATATATATATATATATATATATATATATATATATATATATATATATATATATATATATATATATATATATATATATATATATATATATATATATATATATATATATAATGTATATATACAGTATATATATATACTCCGTTCAGTTGTATCCCGCTAATGGGAAGCCAAATTAACTTATATAACCAAAACAACGCATGGATTGTTCGAGACTAAGGTATATACTACAGTAAACTCCATTAAGCTGTATCCTGCTCATGGGAAGCTAAACGAAATCCCATTTACGGACAAATGAAGATTCCAGGACTTATTTTCTCGATTTCTTGGAGGTGGCATTACTCTTGTGACGCTAACTCTTGAGAGAAGGTTTCTACAATATGTAAGGTATGTTGTTATTTTAGAATCCGATGAAGCATGGGTTCAGTTAGCATGTATATATATATATATAGATATATATATATATATATATATATATATATATATATATATATATATATATATATAAATTTCTGACTCACGTCGGGGATCGAACCCAGGTCTCTCAGGTGGAAAGCAAGGGCGTTACCCACTGGGCCACACAAGTCTAAAAGAAGTCGGAACCTGAGAGCAACTGCACCCAAGGAATTACCTGGGCAAGCTAACTGCTTGCATACCAGCGAGTTTTCCCCAACTTCCCCGACTCAGCAATGACCCAATGGACAACATTTCATTCGAATTATCCCTTCTGAGTGAATAAGATAGAAATCATCAACACACAATCACGTGTGGAACAGAAATAAATTTCTGACTCACGTCGGGATCGAACCCAGGTCTCTCAGGTGGAAAGCAAGGGCGTTACCCACTGGGCCACACAAGTCTAAAAGAAGTCGGAACCTGAGAGCAACTGCACCCAAGGAATTACCTGGGCAAGCTAACTGCTTGCATACCAGCGAGTTTTCCCCAACTTCCCGACTCAGCAATGACCCAATGGACAACATTTCATTCGAATTATCCCTTCTGAGTGAATAAGATAGAAATCATCAACACACAATCACGTGTGGAACAGAAATAAATTTCTGACTCACGTCGGGATCGAACCCAGGTCTCTCAGGTGGAAAGCAAGGGCGTTACCACTGGGCCACACAAGTCTAAAAGAAGTCGGAACCTGAGAGCAACTGCACCCAAGGAATTACCTGGGCAAGCTAACTGCTTGCATACCAGCGAGTTTTTCCCCAACTTCCCGACTCAGCAATGACCCAATGGACAACATTTCATTCGAATTATCCCTTCTGAGTGAATAAGATAGAAATCATCAACACACAATCACGTGTGGAACAGAAATAAATTTCTGACTCACGTCGGGATCGAACCCAGGTCTCTCAGGTGGAAAGCAAGGGCGTTACCCACTGGGCCACACAAGTCTAAAGAAGTCGGAACCTGAGAGCAACTGCACCCAGGAATTACCTGGGCAAGCTAACTGCTTGCATACCAGCGAGTTTTCCCCAACTTCCCGACTCAGCAATGACCCAATGGACAACATTTCATTCGAATTATCCCTTCTGAGTGAATAAGATAGAAATCATCAACACACAATCACGTGTGGAACAGAAATAAATTTCTGACTCACGTCGGGATCGAACCCAGGTCTCTCAGGTGGAAAGCAAAGGGCGTTACCCACTGGGCCACAAGTCTAAAGAAGTCGGAACCTGAGAGCAACTGCACCAAGGAATTACCTGGGCAAGCTAACTGCTTGCATACCAGCGAGTTTTCCCCAACTTCCCGACTCAGCAATGACCCAATGGACAACATTTCATTCGAATTATCCCTTCTGAGTGAATAAGATAGAAATCATCAACACACAATCACGTGTGGAACAGAAATAAATTTCTGACTCACGTCGGGATCGAACCCAGGTCTCTCAGGTGGAAAGCAAGGGCGTTACCCACTGGGCCACACAAGTCTAAAAGAAGTCGGAACCTTGGGTGCAGTTGCTCTCAGGAATTTATTTCTGTTCCACACGTGATTGTGTGTTGATGATTTCTATCTTATTCACTCAGAAGGGATAATTCGAATGAAATGTTGTCCATTGGGTCATTGCTGAGTCAGGGGGAAGTTGGGGAAAACTCGCTGGTATGCAAGCAGTTAGCTTGCCCAGGTAATTCCTTGGGTGCAGTTGCTCTCAGGTTCCGACTTCTTTTAGACTTTGTGTGGCCCAGTGGGTAACGCCCTTTGCTTTCCACCTGAGAGACCTGGGTTCGATCCCGACGAGTCAGAAATTTATTTCGTTCCACACGTGATTGTGTGTTGATGATTTCATCTTATTCACTCAGAAGGATAATTCGAATGAAATGTTGTCCATTGGGTCATTGCTGAGTCGGGAAGTTGGGGAAAACTCGCTGGTATGCAAGCAGTTAGCTTGCCCAGGTAATTCCTTGGGTGCAGTTGCTCAGGTTCCGACTTCTTTTAGACTTGTGTGGCCCAGTGGGCAACGCCCTTGCTTTCCACCTGAGAGACCTGGGGTTGATCCCGACGTGAGTCAGAAATTTATTTCTGTTCCACACGTGATTGTGTGTTGATGATTTCTATCTTATTCACTCAGAAGGGATAATTCGAATGAAATGTTGTCCATTGGGTCATTGCTGAGTCGGGAAGTTGGGGAAAACTCGCTGGTATGCAAGCAGTTAGCTTGCCCAGGTAATTGGTGCAGTTGCTCTCAGGTTCCGACTTTTAGACTGTGTGGCCCAGTGGGTAACGCCCTTGCTTTCCACCTGAGAGACCTGGGTTCGATCCCGACGTGAGTCAGAAATTTATTTCTGTTCCACACGTGATTGTGTGTTGATGATTTCTATCTTATTCACTCAGAAGGGATAATTCGAATGAAATGTTGTCCATTGGGTCATTGCTGAGTCGGGAAGTTGGGGAAAACTCGCTGGTATGCAAGCAGTTAGCTTGCCCAGGTAATTCCTGGGTGCAGTTGCTCTCAGGTTCCGACTTCTTTTAGACTTGTGTGGCCCAGTGGGTAACGCCCTTGCTTTCCACCTGAGAGACCTTGGTTCGATCCTGACGAGTCAGAAATTTATTTCTGTTCCACACGTGATTGTGTGTTGATGATTTCTATATATATATATATATATATATATATATATATATATATATATATATATATATATATATATATATATCCATACACACACACACACACACACATATATATATATATATATATATATATATATATATATATATGAATGTCTTTTCCTGTAGTACTAGAGTGTAATATGAAAATAAGAAGGCCCATAAAACACTATTTAAACATTGAAACCATATATTTCAGGCACTTGTTTCTGTGCCCCTGTTCACTGTTCACTGTTCACTATACCAGTGAACAGGGGCACAGAAACAAGTGCCCGAAATATATGGTTTCAACGTTTAAATAGTGTTTTATGGGCCTTCTTATTTTCATATATATATATATATATATATATATATATATATATATATATATATATATATATATATATATATATATATATATATATATATAAATGATACATTATTTGTGTGGGAAAATAGAACATGACACAAATATAATTTTGTTTGCAACATGTCCGAAAGAAACAAACAAAATCCGAATATAAAAAAAAAAACAGACAGTGCAGGTTTGTTTACAACTACCTGACCTAAAGGTGCAACAACAGTAATAAAAAAAATTATAAGAAAAAAACTAAACCAAAAACGTAAATAAGGCAGACGAAAAGAGAAAAATAGGAAGGTTGATAGCGCAGTTCGTGATCTCCCTCGGTTACCTGTGTACGAAAGAGAGATAAAAAATAAGAAAATAGCCAGCCTGGGAAAAAAGAGGAAAAGAATTTGGAATATTTCTTATTAAACGTGTGTTGCATAACTTTTTTTTTTTTTCCTTCCCGAGTCGAGTAGCGAGACGTGACATTTGCCTCATTCCCAGCGGTGGAGTTTTTAACGCAATTTTTCCACTTGACCTGCAGGTTAAAAGAGAGAGAGAGAGAGAGAGAGAGAGAGAGAGAGAGAGAGAGAGAGAGAGAGAGAGAGAGAGAGAGGAAGAGAGAGAGAGAGAGAGAGGAGGAGGAAAGAGAGTGAGTGAGACAGAGAGAGGAGGAAAAGAGAGAGAGAGGGGAAGAAAAAGAAAGAGTGAGAGAGAGAAGGAAAGAGAGAGAGAGAGGAGGAGGAGGAGGAGGAGGAGAAGAGAGAGAGAGAGAGAGAAAGGATGGGAAAATTATGCTTTCTGGATTACAGGATGCAAATGACAATATGTGAATTATCTTGGTGTATTTCTTAAGGTTCACTTTCAGAACTTGTACCCAAATTCAGCTTTTACCCTTTTCGTTAAATTTCACAAGCATTTATAATTGAACTGGAAATTTCTAGGTAAATTTAACATTTACATTACAGTTACCTAATTATCTAATTCAATTTAGCATAAATGTTTTACGACATTCAAGAAACAGCTGTAAAAATTATAAACATTAAGAACAGTCGACTCTGTTATTTGGGTAATGAAATATTCACAATGCAGTTACCTAATTATCTAACTATATTTAGCATAAATATTTGAAGATATTCAAGATACAGCTGTAAAAATTACAGAACAGACGTCTTCATTATCTGGGAAAATCTGGACGTTATAGGGTATATTAATCATATCTCAGAACTGTTACAGGAGTGTTTGTAATATTTTTACTTATCATAATGAAGAAGAGAATATCTTCGTAATCTCCTCTGGTCATTAGCTACACACGAAAGCGAGTAAGTATTATTTTTCGTACCATAAGTGACACGACAAAGAAAAGCTTATACAAGGGAAAATCTAGGGGTTTGAGAGAATAGTAATTGTACCTCAGAGCTGTTACAACAGTATGTTTGTAATACTTCTCCTTATTATAATACAGCAGTGAATGTCTTGAAAATTTATCTCTGATCATTACCAACTCACGGAAGAGAATAGGGATTGTTTTTTATACCCAAGATACACAACAAACGTCTGTTTTTTGGGGAAAATCTGTTGGTTAGAGAGTACAGTAATCGTATCTCAGAGCTGCAATAGTAGTGTATGTTAGTGATATTTTTTTTTTATTTTTTTTTTTTATTTTGATGCAGCAGACGATGTCTTGGACATCTTTCTCTAGTCATTAGGTGCACATGAAAGAGAGTAAGTGTTTTTTTTTCATATCAAAAGTTACACAACAAAGAAAAGCAACAAACGCCTGTTTTTTAGGAAAATCTGGGTACCTAGAGAGTACAGTAATCGTATCTCAGTACGTTTGTAATACTTCTCCTTTATTATAATGCAGCAGAGAACGTCTTAGAAATTTCTCTCTGATCATTACCAACTCACGGAAGAGCACAGGGATTGTTTTTCATACCAAAAGTTACACAACAAAGAGAGAAGCTAACACAAGACTGCAACAACATCGAAAGTGTGTCGCCCCCTTCGCTCAAGACCGGACGAGAATCTCACGAACCTTAAAAAATAAAAGGCTTCTGTTAAAGCCATTGCCAAGCAAATTTCCCGAGACAGTCAAGGGCAGACAAAGGCTCCCAGGTCGCGAAATGAGGAGGAAAAGTTCCCCCCCTTTTAGTCTCTTTTTCCTTCTCTTTTCCTCGTCTTTTGTCGTGGGAGGAAACGAGATCGAGAATGACTAGAAAAAGAGCATAAACGCGAATAAAAGTTAAGGGAAAGAGAGGAAGCAGAAACCTGCAGCAGAAGAAGAGAGAAGGCTCGCTCTCTCCTCTCCTGGAAGTTGCGTTCCGGGGGAATTTCCAGCGAGACTCGATCAGCGACAGAGAGAGAGAGAGAGAGAGAGAGAGAGAGAGAGAGAGAGAGAGAGAGAGAGAGAGAGAGAGAGTTGTGCAAAACAGATGGGACAAAAATAGCAGAAGAATGTTTGGAATGAGGGAAACTAGCGATGAACGTCTCCCAGAAGCTAAATTGAGTTTGGGACTCTTTTAAATCAATCACTCTGGACAGGACGCTCTGCCTCGAAGACTTGCCGGAAATATTCCAGCCTTGTGGGAGGGATTAACTTCTTTTCCTCTTTCTTCTGTACTTCTCTGCTTAGCTAGCAATTATTATTATTATTATTATTATTATTATTATTATTATTATTATTATTATTATTATTATTATTATTATTATTATTCATATTATTATTATTGAAGAAATCCAAGTGCAAAACAAATATGTATATTTAATATTCATATTTCTAATATGTATTTACTATACTATACATTTACAAAAGATTTCTTCACCATTATTATTATTATTATTATTATTATTATTATTATTATTATTATTATTATTATTATTATTATTATTATTATTATTATTATTATTATTATTAATGGGCAAAATAGAATATGGGACAAGTCTTAGCAAGGACTCATCAATCTTACTAAGAATATACAGAAAAAATCATTTAACAAAAAAATCTCATATTATTATTATTATTATTATTAAATTAATAGATAAAAGAACTTTGTTTGTTACAAGGAAAAGACCATTAACCTGCGAAGCAAATTTCTAAAGAATAGAAAAAAAAAATCTCAGAGAAATTAATAGATAAATACTTTTCACAATTCCAGGCAGACTTTTTCGAGGTTTTGGAGTATAGAAAAAAAAGATAGTATGTATCATAAGGCCTTAATACACTTTGAATGATTATGTGCACAAAAAGGGAAATTATTTAATAAAAAAAAACAGAGAAATTACTAAGTAAATATTTTTCACAATGCCAGGCAGAGTGTTTCCAGGCTTTAGATCATAGGAAAAAAAAAAAGATAGTATGATATCATAAGGCCTTAATACACTGTGAATGATGACGCATTGCAAAATCGAGCTATAATGAGTATGGTGAGAGTTTGGTTAGATACGAACGTACGCACACAGGCGCGTGCGCACGTGCAACTTGAACATTCGAATTGACACATGAAATCAAAATCGTGATATATTTGGGAATAAAATCCAACAGCCTAAAATGATCGACACACCAAACTGAACTCCTAAATTCCAGTGTACAGATCTGAAGTCTGTGAAGGCAGTGACATTAGAAAAATATTAAACAACAAAATTTTTTTCCGGTGTGCAGATCTGAAGTCTGTGAAGACAGAGACATTTGAAAAATATTAAACACCAACAAATATTTCCAGTGTGCAGATCTGAAGTTTTTGAAGGAAGTGACATTTGAAAAATATGAAGCAGCAACAAAATTTTCCAGTGCACAGATCTGAAGTCTGTGAAGGAAGAGACATTTGAAAAATATTAAACACCAAAAATTTTTTCCCAGTGTACAGATCTGGAGTCTGTGAAGGTAGCGACGTTTGAAAAATATTAAACACCAAAAAATGATCCAGTGTGCAGAACTGAAGTCTGTGAAGGAAGAGATATTTGAAAAATTTTTTTCCAAAAATTTTTTCCAGTGTGCAGATCTGAAGTCTGTGAAGGCAGTGGCGTTTGAAAATATTAAACACCAAAAAATGATCCAGTGTGCAGATCTGAAGTCTGTGAAGGAAGAGATATTTGAAAAATATTAAGCACCAAAAAATTTTTCCAGTGTGCAGATCTGAAGTCTGAAGGAAGAGATATTTGAAAAATTTTAAACACCAAAAAATTGATCCAGTGTGCAGATCTGAAGTCTGTGAAGGAAGAGATATTTGAAAATATTAAACACCAAAAATTTATCCAGTGTGCAGATCTGAAGTCTGTGAAGGAAGAGATATTTGAAAAATATTAAACACCAAAAATTTTTAAAGTGTGCAGATCTGAAGTCTGTGAAGGAAGAGATATTTGAAAAATATTAAACACCAAAAAATTTTTCCAGTGTGCAGATCTGAAGTCTGTGAAGGCAGTGACGTTTGAAAAATATTAAACACCAAAAAATTATCCTCTGTGCAGATCTGAAGTCTGTGAAGGAAGAGATATTTGAAAAATATTAAACACCAAAAAATTTTTCCAGTGTGCAGATCTGAAGTCTGTGAAGGAAGAGATATTTGAAAAATATTAAACACCAAAAAATTTTTAAAGTGTGCAGATCTGAAGTCTGTGAAGGAAGAGATATTTGAAAAATATTAAACACCAAAAATTTTTCCAGTGTGCAGATCTGAAGTCTGTGAAGGCAGTGACGTTTGAAAAATATTAAACACCAAAAAATTATCCAGTGTGCAGATCTGAAGTCTGTGAAGGAAGAGATATTTGAAAAATATTAAACACCAAAAAATTATCCAGTGTGCAGATCTGAAGTCTGTGAAGGAAGAGACATTTGAAAAATATTAAGCACCAGCAAATTTTTTCCCTGGAAATTCCTTCCGAGGCACTTCGGAGTCTTTGTTGCCCAGCGGAGGCAACCGTCGGGAGGCGCATTTTACAGAGCAGGGTTCTTTAGAATCTGCATAATACCCGGGGAAAACAATAGCCCTCGGTAATTAACGAGAATAAGTATCAAAGTGGCATCACGGAGGAGGGAAAAAATGATAAAAGTTAGTAGGAGGAGGAGGAGGAGGAAGAGAAGGAGGAGGAAGGAGAAGAAGCAGAAGAAGCAGAATGATGCTGGTGAAAGGATCCTGTTCTTTGGTTAAAGGAAAATAAAGTATTTAAGTAGGTGTTGATCTGACTGAAAATATTGTTTACTTAATGGAGATGAGTTTTACTTTTGCAACTTGGGCTTGAATTGATTTCTCTCTCTCTCTCTCTCTCTCTCTCTCTCTCTCTCTCTCTCTCTCTCTCTCTCTCCGTTGAATTTAATTTTTTTTTTTTTTTTTTTTTTTTTTTGCATATTATGTCAAGGGCATTTTCACTGCTTTCATTGGCACCTATGCCCAGGTCCAACTTAGTCATGGAAAGCACAAACACACCAACAACTAGTGCAAATGCTTAATGAAACTAGTGATACCTCAGATAATTTACATAATTTAACTTTTAATTCCCCCATATTAGTAACTTTCTACGAAAGGCAAATAATAGAAGAGAGAAAAATAAGTCGTCAGATTATCTTTGTAACGTGCGGGCAATTTGCATAAGTAAATCAAAATCCTTCAGTAGATTCTGGTCATTTTAGGAGAGGTGTATTCAAAATATCCGTCAGTAATTATTAAAGGCGAAGTGAACGTTATCTATTTCATGAGGTTCTAATAGGGTGGGCGCGATCTTTCCCGGCAGTAATGACGATAGCAGTTATGAAGAGGTAATTTAGAAGGTAATAATTGGTTTTTGATTAACGTTCGTCCAGTATTTCACTCGAAGTTAAATAAGCAATATTGCAGGTAATTGCTATTCAAATGGAGACTGCCAGAGAGAGAGAGAGAGAGAGAGAGAGAGAGAGAGAGAGAGAGAGAGAGAGAGAGAGAGAGAGAGAGAGACTCAATGTTTTTCTTTTATATAGTAGAATAAAATTCATATATGTACGTATGTAAACGCCACTGTATTGTAAAGAAAATATTCAATATAATGATGTCGAATTCGTGAATAAAGATTTAAGAAGAAATATTAGGAGTCAGTCGGTTAGAGAGAATTAAAAAATGATACCATAAGAAAAATTATTACAGTGGTTCAATATGTAGATGAGTTAACGATGAAAAGGAGATGGTGATGGCTTTGACATATCCTCCTGACAGCTTCTGATAGGATAATACTTGATCAGCTGGGACTCTGCGGGCACCAGAAGAGTTAGAAGATACCCAGACTTCCGTGAATGAGAACTGTGAGAATGGAGGCTGAAGTTGAGCAGATATTTGTTAGAGATCAAGCTCAGAAAACACTTGAGTATTGGATTTTGCACAGCAAATCCTACACCCAATCAATAATGAGGATTCATCATCTCATTCTTCCTGTCCAAGTTTCAGGGCATTACAGTACTGACATGGCCCCTTTCCTTCCTTACTCCTAATTGGGACATGGCTCTCCAAGATCAGAGAGAATGAAAAGCAATTCCTCTTGCTTCTGATTCTCTTTGATGGAAGGATCTTCCTCGCATGCTTTTAATCTACACGATTTTCCTTTAATCTCGAAGAACAAAGGAAGCGAGGTATTAAACTGGGGTAACACTCCCCATTATTCATGGGATGGTGCATTTTTTTGAATTCTCCGCCGCTCAGATCATATTGAATGAGGTGTTCACAGGAAGTTTTATTTTCTGTAGTGAGCGGAGCCAAGGAGTACTCAAGTGAAAGCTAAATTAATTGCCTTATTTAGATACAACCTTATGATGATAAGTGAATTGCATTTACTGACCAGGTCTTATTTATGTAGAGGATGAATTACAAAGGCGTTTGGCCTCAACTAGCAAAATAATAATGAATGTTAAGGTGTCAGTATCATTTCTGTTCCAATTGTCTGTTGTGTTGAAACAAGTTTTCTTTCCTGAAGACTCTGAATCAACTGCAGCTTAGCAGACAACTGAAGCCCAGTCATGTCAAAACCTAGTTAGTGAGTGATAATGACAAACGGTGGCCAGAGGTTTCAGAGCTGTTTTTTCAATTCCCCTTGTTTATGTTCGTGTGTTTGTCTGAATAACTGTGTGTATGTCTGCTCGCAATCGCCAGTATACACATATAATGCTTGCATGGTTGGTAGGAGATTGTAAGCAGCTGGTTCTTCATTGGAGGGGTGGGCAGAGCTCTCGGCTAGCACGATGTTGGCCCAGCCTTCGACTCTCCGACCGGCCAATGAAGAATTAGACGAATTTATTTCTGGTGATAGAAATTCATATCTCGTCATAATGTGGTTCGGATTCTACAATAAGCTGTAGTCCCGTTGCTAGGTAACCAGTTGGTTCTTAGCCACGTAAAATAAATTTAATCCTGAGGGCCAGCCCTAGGAGAGCTGTTAATCAGCTCAGTGGTCTGGTTAAACTAAGGTATACTTATTTGTAAGCAGTTGATTCATACACTTAAGCTATCTGGCAATAAATAAATCAGATGATAGCTACTTGAAAAAACAGATGAATCGCGGATTCAAAGTAAGGAGGGTTACCAGTTTCTATACAAAATATAGAGAGGGAGGTTGAAGTCTCTGTGTAAGCCACTGTTGAAATACATTAATAGCCTGTTGAGCCAGCTCTCCTGTATGGTAGCGAGGTATGGGTGCTAAATATGAAAACAGAAGAAAGACTGGGGATTAAAGAATACCTGAGCAATGACCTGAGAAGAAGGATGAGAAGTGTGGAGATACATAGATGTGGGAAAAAGGTTACTGCCGGTGAATATATAGATCACAGTCTTTGAAGTTTAGTGTAAATTCTCTTTTAGACATGGGGAA
>NC_089762.1:37273390-37278390 GCF_040412425.1 Macrobrachium rosenbergii | reverse complement strand
TATATATATATAAATATGTATATATGTATGTACTGTATATATATATGTATATATATATATATATATATATATATATATATATATATATATATATATGTATATATATATGTATGTATGTATTATATACGAGTATATATGCATAAAAATAATAAATATACATATATATATATATGTATGTACTGTATATACATATATGAATTAATAATCTCAGCTCGATAATGACATTGGAATCCTCCTTTCCGTCGACCTCCAAAAATTGAATGCATTTTAAATTAGTCTGTATTCACTGCAATTGATCTTACTATCAAAACATTTCTTGGGGAAAAAAAAAGTATTTTACTTGTAATTTCTTTTTTTCCACATTTTTTCATCTTGTCAAAATATGGTTTACTGTAAATACTGTTATTTTTAAATGAAGTCTTACTTCAATATCCATCACATCCGTCTTGCTGATGAAATGTGATATTTTTACTTCTATGTATCACTTACAGTATTCTTTGTTGTCGTATGTGACCTCTTTAGCATCACAGCAGAGCGCTCTGTCACCTTAAATTTGCTTATTCTTCAGACATAACACATCGTAAATTAAGCAGATGGATAAAGCAAACAACAACAAAATCGTCCTGTACAACATCAAGAATTTAATTCAGGTAAAACACGTAAAAAATGCGCTGAAGTTTCTTCGGTGCAATCGAGTTTTCTGTACAGCGTTTAATGCTGTATGAAACGCTTACCGACGGCCCATGAAACTCTAAACCGGCCGTGGTGGCCTTTGGTGCTGCGTTGCCAGACGCACAATCATGGCTAACTTTAACCTTAAATAAGATCAAAAGTACTGAGGCTAGAGGGTTGCAATTTGTTATGTTTGATGATTTGAGGGTGGACAATCAACATACCAATTTGCAGCCCTCTGGCCTCAGTGACTTTTAAGATCTGATGGTGGACAGAAAATGTGCGGACAGACAGACAAATAGCCATCTCAGTAGTTTTCTTTTACAGAAAACTAAAAACGAAGTCCATATCAAAAACTCGTTGTCTGTTACGTGAAATGAATTTCCCCAACGACACACACACACACACACAGAAAGAGAGAGAGAGAGAGAGAGAGAGAGAGAGAGAGAGAGAGAGAGAGATGCCAAGCACGAAACGAGGAAGACTGTCTCTCCAAATGGTTTTATCCTCAAGGAAAGCTCATGAACCGATCTTCTTCCGCCGCTTTTAAAGTAAACTCAGAAGGGGGTAGACAAAATGGATTAGCTAAAGGAGCAACGGTCCAATTGTGTCCAGCGACTCTTAGTCAATTGAATTTCTGCGACGGATGCAGATCCCTCAAGAAAAATACGAAGGATTCTGCTGTGATGGGAAGACAAAGGACGCGAGAACAGCAGGGTGCGAAGGTTAAATATAAAAAAAAAAAAAAAAGGAAAAGGGCACTAACAGCGTTTGAGAATATGTTAGGGAAGGAATGGAGTCTTCCTGAGATAAAAATGCGTAAAGAACTTGTGTGATGGGAGGTTGAGATTGTTCGAAATGGCGTTTAAGTCTGAGTCTGTATAGTTTGACAGGGATTTAATTTCAAGTCTGAGAATGGTCAACAATTTTAACTCTATCTTCTACGTCAATGATTGGTTGATTTAGCAGCCTTATTTTTTTTCTGATTCCAGTAACTTTTTATTATTAGATGTATTTTGCAGAATTACTATAAGATTTGTTGATGTAAGATCCAACAGCCTCTTCCCATAATGCTCTCTCTCTCTCTCTCTCTCTCTCTCTCTCTCTCTCTCTCTCTCTCTCTCTCTCTCTCTCTCTCTCTCTCCAGGAAGCAGCAAGGTCACTATCCGCTTTTTGCATATGATCAAGATAATCTGGATATTTTTGGGGGACTAGTTCCGAGCGATAATAAATTTGAATAATATTGTGTTTTGGATCTCATAGGAAAAGGAACTCTGGTCTAAAGTCAAGGTGCATTAACGGCGTATCTTGACTATAGTTTTATTCAACTAACATGATATTCAAGAAGGTGGCATACTCACATTTACTTGAAAATACAAAGGTATTTGATGAGGAGGCATTGTTCTGAGAGCGATTTTCTAGTAAATTATTTTTATCTATTTATTTATTAATTTAGTAATTTATTTTTTCTTTCTAATAACTAATCTCTTGTTTCTGTGTTTCCCATTGCCTTCTGTTACTTCTTTCTGATGAACACCATAATCTTTGGATGCTTGAATTTCAAGTCATTTGCGCCTGTGATCTTGTTCAGTAGGAAAAGGGTTTATGTTCTGAATAATAATAATAATAATAATAATAATAATAATAATAATAATAATAATAATAATAATAATAATAATAATCAATATATAATTTATAATAAAAGACAGGTTAGCCTAAACATAGTCAAGTATATTGCATTCAGACTGTTTCCCTATCCAGAACACGAAGCAATAACCGTAAACCACGAGAAATAATGAATAATAAATAATAAATAAAAATGCGCTTTGGACAGGGAGGACCTCCTCATCAGGAACTCATTTGCTGGAGTGGATCATATGATAGGTCTCTCGATGTGGTTATCAGACAATTACACCGAATGGAGGGTGGCTGGAATTTTACGAGGTTCGAGAGAAATATTTGTCAACGATGAACTAGAGGTCATTAGTCTGATGGGTTAAGTTTTTTTTTTTATTTAAATAATGTCAGTTTGAAAACACTTACCAAGTGTTGTTCCTAGTGATTGGCAGTGGTTGTTAGACCATTGTTTATGGAATGAAAAATGTACTCAGGCTTTTTTTTTTAACTAAGTTTTTTTATTTAAATAACTTATCAGTTTAAATATACTTACCAAGTGTTTGTAAGACAAGTGCTTATGGAATGGAAAATACTGAAGACTTTTTTTCGATAATCATTTTATATTTCATGCCACTCGCTTTAGGTCAATAGGAGGTCAAGTAAGGTCAGTGATGTTTGCGAAGTGCTCGAAATGTTTCCCTTTAATGATAAAAGTTTGGAAATGGCATGTTAAAGAAGGAATTAATTTCATGACTGGGTTTCACAAACAAAGGCCCTATATGAATTTTGAACATTTTCTTTAATAAACTTCCAATATTAGCATACGACAAGTAATCTACATGAACAGAATAACAGTCTTTCAACTTGGATCTTTAGAATGAAAAGTATATATATATATATATATATATATATATATATATATATATATATATATATATATATATATATATATATATATATGTGTGTATATATGTGTGTATATATATATGTACATATATATATATATATATATATTGTCACGAAGTGATCAAGTACCTGGTTATTACACAACTATTAAATCCAAAAATTTATCTCACCTCAGCCTGAAACCTCATAACAATTATATTACGACTGAACACTAAAGGTACTGTAACAGTAATCCCTTAAAACTAAGTTTATCAAGTTATGAGTGAGGTAATAACTGTTAAGCAGTAAATATAATAGAGGGGAAAGGGCATCACTCCATCAAACAACTATAATTGTTTCCCTGGTCTTCATTCACCTTCATATAGGAGAAGAGAACAAAACATGTCTATCACTTATCTTGTGCATACACAAATAACCCTATTCACTGGTGGTCAAAAAAATGAAACACTGCACTTTTAAAACTTTAAATACAAAAATTTATCTCTAACTTCAAAAGTTTTAATTAGAATTCACAATCTGAAAATTTATTATTACTTGAAAACAACATAAGATTTAGATTAATTCTTAAACAAAATTAATTCACTAAACTTTAATTTATCAAGAAATTACGTTAACTAAGCAAACTTCAAACTATTAAGATTTACTCCAAATTTGAAAAAGAAATCTTAACAAATAAACATCAAAACAAGTATGCAATGTTAAAGTATTAACACATATAAAGTGCTAATTAAATTAATGTTAAATCACCAACACAAAATTTTGTGTAGCACTATAAAATTGTAAACACAAAAACATGCAAAAGAAATTAAAAAAAAGAACATATAAAAATGTACAAAAATTTTAACAACAATAATTTCACTAAGGCAAAATCTGTTTAAAGATTATATCCACCTTTTTAAAAGATTACATCCACCTTTTTAAAAGATTATATCCACGGTTTTAAATTATTACATCCACCTTTTTACCATTGTAAAAAATAAGTAAAAAACACTTTACCTTAAACAAATTTCTGCACACCATTACACAACTTCTTTTTCCTTTTTGCAGTAGCAATAACACTTTACCTAAGGCCTGTTACATTATGTGCTCTCTTATATCAGATTCTACCAACGGAGCATTAAATATTATTAACAGTTTCCAAAGCTTACACTCTTCTACATGAAGAGGGGATGAGAGAGAGAGAGAGAGAGAGAGAGAGAGAGAGAGAGAGAGAGAGAGAGAGAGAGAGAGAGAGCCCACCCTGTCTTTACCAAATCTCTATCTGAACTAACTTTATTCTATCAAAATCTTCTGTGAGGTTAAACCTGGGTATCCAATTAGGCATTTGTATAAAGTGATCACCCTGGAAGAAACAGGAATAAACTGAGTTTCTTCCCTGGGAAAGAAAGGGTAAAAAACAGTGTCTTTCCCTGAAGAGGGTAAAAAGATAGGGCAATTATTCTCTGGCTTAGAGAACTACACAGGCCTGCCTCTTATCTGAATGATTGACAGTTTCCTGTCTTAACACTTGTGCAAACAATAAACTTTTAAACTGGCCATGGTTATCAAACCTTTCATTCCATCTCCCTTTAATTGACAACATAAGTGGCTTTTTGGGGTCTCTCCCATACAGCATTTCCTGTCCACCTGAATACACAAGCCTACAGGAAGACACATCTTATCTTATCACACAACCAGCCAACCCTTGTAAAATCTGGCATTTAGCATCTCCCATAAACACTATTTTCAAAGTTATTACAGTCAATATATGACAAACACAAGAGAAAATACAAAATCACCTTGTTATATTTCACAACACATGAGAA
>NC_089762.1:37253390-37270890 GCF_040412425.1 Macrobrachium rosenbergii | reverse complement strand
AAGATTACATAACTGGAAGCCAAAGAGTAGCCCAGAAAACTGTCTAAATTATTTAACTCTGCAGTTAAAAGCAAGCGGGATGGAATTTCAGCTGAAATGAAAGTTAAAGACTTTTTTTCGAAAGATTTTTACAATCTTCAGATTGGTTTGACTTCTCTCTGTGTGATGATATTGGGGCTTTTATCAGAGGCAAACACAATTCAGATATTTCAGGCTCGGAATTGTTATTTCGTTTGAGCGCTTTCTAAGCACAAAGTGGTTGAATGTGCTCAACAAAGCGCGAGATTTTCAATTTAGATAAATCACTGTTGAAAGCGATTCTACACAATGCGATTTAGGATAGCAAAGGAAAAAGATCATTCAGAAAATTAATGAATGAGTGTTTATATTTCATTTTGTTTTTGTGGGTTTAAATGGAAACTGACACATCGAAAAAGAACAGTATAAAAAAAGAAGCTGTGATGAAAAGACACGTAACTTTTAGATTTTAATTTCCTTTTAAAGAATGCCTACGCAGCGTTCATTTGGCATGATAGTTCCATTTTATTCCTGTTACAGGACTATCAAAAGACTGCAGTTTAGTTCTGAAATCAATACTCAGTTTGTTCTATAATGAAAATATGGATTTATCAATTAAAGCAACAACAATTTATTACTTTACAGAAAACAATTTCATCAAGCAACGCCAGTTACTAGAAACATATTAAATACAAGAATTTATTTAAAAGCAAATTGTACGGGTACATATATCAGTTTCCTACATTAATCCTTTGATTTTCCATAGTTGCAAATATGTTACAATTCATTAAATTTTTCATCATGTACATATATTTTTATATAACTTGCAGCTAGAATATAACAAATATAATATTGTCAACCATCTTACTTACTAAATCATTCCCAGTGAAAGAAAGAGAGAGAGGAAACTTTCGTTTGGGGTTTATGCAAATTAGGATAAAAAGTCAACAAAATAAGATCCGTAATCCAAAAATGATAATTTTCTTTCAGGATATCGCTGTGACTGAGAGGACTGGGTTCTGTAGGAGTAGGTGTCGTCCTTATGAGGTAAGTGATAATTAAGAATATTAATATTACTAGTTTTAGGTATTCGGGCAGTTTAATTCATTATAAATATTTTCCAGTAGAAGTCATAAAAATTTATCTATTCATTGTCTTGTTTTTTTATTGATTTATCGATTTATTTATTTTATTGTGATTCTTTATATAATCCCTTTCGAGTTACGGGACCACTCAGACAAATCAAATCTTCCCCCTTTTTGCCAAATAATTGAACAGTATTGGATCCTTAATTCCGAGGCATCTTACGCGAGTCTAATCCCCGCGCCCTGACTCCTAATCGCTTCTAATCTCTCACAATCCCCACCATCCAAATGTCCCGGCTGTGCAGGTGTTGTTCTGTTACCTGTCTTGCTGTGGTTTTAGGTTCAAGGTCATCGAGGGACCGTTGGTAATTTGAACGTTTCTCTGTCGCTGTAAAAGCTTCCTTTGAAACGTTCGTATTGGGCTGTTGATAAATGAAAAGAAATTTGAACGTTTTCTGTTACTGTAAAAGCTACTTTTGCAACGTTTCTGCTGGACAATTGATAAATGAAAAGAAAATTTGAACGTTTCCCTGTCGCTGTAAAATCTTCCTTTGAAACGTTCGTATTGGACTGTTGATAAATGAAAATAAATTTGAACGTTTTCTGTTTTCTGTTGTTGTAAAAGCTTCCTTTTAAACGTTTGTATTGGACTGTTGATAAATGAAAAGAAATTTGAACGTTTTCTGTTGTTGTAAAAGATACTTTCGCCACGTTTCTGCTGGACAATTGATAAATGAGAAGACATTTTGAACGTTGCTCCGTTGTTGCGAAAGCTTCCTTTGAAACGTTCGTATTGGATTGTTGATAAATAAAAAAAATTGAACGTTTTCTCTTGTTGTAAAAGATACTTTTGCAACGTTTCTGCTGGACAATTGATAAATGAGGAGACATTTTGAACGTTCCTCTGTTGTTGCAAAAGCTTCATTTGAAACGTTCGTATTGGATTGTTGATAAATGAAAAAAATTTAACGTTTTATCTTGTTGTAAAAGATATTTTTGTAATGTTTCTGCTGGACAATTGATAAATGAGAAGACATTTTGAACGTTGCTCTGTTGTTGCGAAAGTTTTCTTTGAAACGTTCGTATTGGATGGTTGATAAATGAAAAAATTTGAAAGTTTTCTCTTGTTGTAAAAGATACTTTTGCAAGGTTTCTGCTGGACAACTGATAAATGAAAAGAAAATTTGAACGATTCTCTGTTGTTATAAAAGCTGCATTTTTAAACATTTCTGCTGGGCAGTTGATAAATGGCAAGAAATTTTTAACGTATGTGATACATCATTAGAAAGGAAAGGGCTATTGCACATAGCGATATTATTACCAAAGGGCAGTTTTCTATTTATGACAGAGAATTATGTTATGAAAAATCGTATAAGCACCAGATTCGCGCAGATACCATTATATTGATCCTGAAAAAACTTTAAGATACAGGTAGCGAACGTGTAATTATTATTTTGCCAACGAATGTTAATTAGCCAGAGTTTTTTTTTATATCTAACTGGGTTTGAATGATATAAATGTTTTATTGCTACGTTTCATTGTTTTGTTTATATATATATATATATATATATATATATATATATATATATATATATATATATATATATATATATATATATATATATATATATATATATATAATATATATATATATCATATATATATATATATATATATATAAATCATAATATTCTAATGTATCACCCATATGAATGCTTTAAATCATAATATTCTAATCATATATATATATATATATACTATATATATATATATATATATATATATATATATATATATATATATATATATATATATATATATATATATATCAGACCTTTAATCAACATCAATGCTCAACATGAAAATAATTATTTAATCATGACACTTGAGTGTCAATTCCAAGTACAATGTTATTTCAGGAATACCACAACGCTCTTCGCTTCCTGTATAACGGTCCATTCATTTAATTTATTGTGTTTCTCATTCTTTTTAAGCTCGTTTCCCCACCCAGGTTTAAGGTTTATGAATCTGGATGCGATGCTGAGCCGAGGCGAAGCACAATTAATTATACGTCTATTTTTGAGTTGTATCTGCTTGCATTAGTCTGTCGCGCTTCCGTGCAATATTTAATTTTCCCAAGCACAAGGCTCCGTGTGCTCCCGGTGTGCTCTCGCATATATACGATGGCTCTAAATTCCGCGGGAGCATAAGCATATTTCTCATTAAACAACTGTAAATAAATACTGCAAACGATGCTGTAAAACGGAAAAGTTTAGAGTTTTCCTATGCAAATAGTCCCAACCCCAGCTACAAAATTACAGCTCCTCCTCCTCCTCCTCCTCCTCCCATTTTTCCCATTCTCTCTCTCTCTCTCTCTCTCTCTCTCTCTCTCTCTCTCTCTCTCTCTCTCTCTCTCTCTCTGGCAGAGAAATGTGATGTTTGTTTCGGATTTATGTTGCTCTTAACTCTTTGTTCGCCGTTGGAGGAGAGTTCTCTCGGGATTCTCAGAACCATAATAGCGTTTAGTTCAAGGGGAGAGACAGACAGACAGACAGACAGACAGAAAGACAGGTAGACATACATCAGGTAAACAGACAGTAAACAGACAGACAGACATATATCATGTAAACAGACAGACAGAAAGACAGCCAGACATATACAGGTAGACAGCTATCATGTAAACAGACAGACAGAATGACAGACATACACGGGTAACAGCTATCGTGTAAACAATTACAGACAGACAGACATGCACAGGTAGACAGGGATCATGTAAACAGACAGACAGACAGAAAGATAGACTTGACATACACAGGTAGACAGCTATCATATAAACATACAGACAGACAGAATGACAGTTATACACAGGTAGACAGCTATCGTGTAAACAGACAGGCAGAAAGACAAACATACACAGGTAGACAGGTATCATGTAAACAGACAAACAGACAGAAAGACAGCCAGACATATACTGGTAGACAATTATCATGTAAATAAACAGACAGGCAGAAAGACAGTAAATAAACAGTAAACAGGACAGAAAGACAGCCAGACATATACTGGTAGACAGATCATGTAAATACACAGGTAGACAGGTATCATGTAAACAGACAAACAGACAGAAAGACAGACATACACAGGTAGACATGTATTATGTAAACATACAGACAGACAGGCAGACATTCTCAGGTAGACAGGTATCATGTACACAGACAGAATGACAGACATACACAGGTAGACAGGTATCATGTAAACAGACAGAATGACAGACATACACAGGTAGACAGGTATCATGTACACAGACAGAATGACAGACATACACAGGTAGACAGGTATCATGTACACAGACAGAATGACAAACATACACAGGTAGACAGGTATCATGTAAACAGACAGAAAGACAGACATACACAGGTAGACAGGTATCATGTAAACAGACAGAATGACAAACATACACAGGTAGACAGGTATCATGTAAACAGACAGAAAGACAGACATACACAGGTAGACAGGTATCATGTAAACAGAAAGAGCAGATTTTCGATGTTTGTGGTAAAGGTCTTTGTTTTGTTTACCTTAGAATCCACCTGTACTTGTAAAAATGGTTTTCCTACATTTTTGTTTGTTTTCTGTTTTGGAAACACCTCAAGATTTCAAGAGCGTATGAATGTGGACGAAATAATAGCTTGAATTTTATTGATTCTCAGGAATATTATTGGTCAGGAGTATTTTCAAAAACTGTGACAGTGAAAATATTAATCTTAAAGAATATGCCTGTTGGATATTATTTTGTAAGCTGATATTCACTGACTAGAAGTACCTAACGAAGCTGCATATTTCATCTTTAAAAGAGATCGATTATTATTATTATTATTATTATTATTATTATTATTATTATTATTATTATTATTATTATTATTATTACAGCTGTCGTGGCATACAGAGAAAAATGGCTAGTTTTTATCTGACGAAACGTCTCGCTATTATACCTGGAATCTATCAAATAAAAACACTGGTGATTTACGTAACCAGACAAGGCGGCCATATTGGATTTTGCTGAAAACCTGGATAGATATTCTGATAAACAGCCTTTGGAGAATTATTCATATTTTCGATTTACCATTGACATACGATGGCAAAGGAAAGTTATTCCATTTTTAGGAATGCAACTCATACATCACTGACCAGGAAATGAATAGCATTTCCCTTCATACACTATCCTCTCATTATTACAAAAATCAAAGTTTTGAGAATAAGACGAGAATCATCAAACACAGAGTAATATAGAATCGCCATTCTAAAACTCATATCATTCCCTAATCCAATTTTCGGCCTGAAATTGTGACGTTTCCAACATCAAAAGTTTATATTCGGGGCGTTTGCGATCGTTGCCAGTTTTACAGTGCAGGTCAAAAGGTCACCTTTAAACTTGGCGATCATTTCGATGCTAACAGGCATATCAGAAGATTAAAAAAAGAAAAAAAGATGGAAAGACGAATCGCCTTCAGAAGGTGTCAGCAACATCACCAATTTTCCTTTAATAACGGAGACTCCGTGATGAAAAATATATTCTCGGATTTTTTTTTATTTTATTTTCTTATTTTTTTTTTTTTAGATTTTATACAGCTTCACCTTTTGGCTCTAGACGGGAAGTGAACGAGAGATTCCATGACATCTTAGTTTATGGTTTTTTTCATACTTATAGTTTAACCCTGGAGAGCGGTGATTAGATTTTGATTCAGTATATAAATACATACACTCACACGCGCACATACTGATACACACACACACACACACACACACACACACACATATATATATATATATATATATATATATATATATATATATATATATATATATATATATATATATATATATATATATATATATATATATATATATATATATATATATATATATATATATATATATATATATATATATATATATATATATATATATATATATATATATATATATATATATATATATATATATATGTATGTATGCTTGTGTATGTACTGTACTGAACACAATGACTTACCAAGAAAACATTCTTTACTGAAACTTAAACACACTCCCAGCGATAAATGTCCCGGACAGAAAAATGTTTCCATTCTAGGAAATATGACGCTGAAGGTTAAGAAAAACGTTCTGTAAGCCGCAGAACATTTTAAAACGAAATAAAAACATAACGTTTCTTTTAATAAGAAGGATTGTAGGGTCAAGGTCCAGTTCACTGACGTCAGAGAGAGACTTAAGAGCGTAAGAACACTCCGTCAGACCAGGAAGTATTGAAATGAAAAGATAACTAGAAAGCTACGATTCTTTTAAAAAGACTGATTATGAGGTAAAAGTCCCATCCACTGACGTCAGAGAGAAAATTAAGACCATGAAAGTGAAAACGAGAAGTCTTGAAAATGAAAGATAATTAGATAACGATAAATGTTGAAGAAGAATAACCTCATAGATGCATTCGTCACAACATTAGAATAGCAATGCAACTGCAGATTTCATTGCATCCACTTCAACAACAACAGCAACAACACTGCCAAAGTTTCTTCGTATTATTTACTGCCAGACGAATAATTACTGAACGCTCTCATATGTATTTATGTTACGTAGAATATTCAGGTGTTGAATGTACTTTCGATGAGTTATTGCCTACAGGTAGGATGACTGCCACCTTTCTTTGTGCGTGATGTTATTTTACTTTGTAAGAATGAAAATTTATTTTTATTTCTCGGATTCGATAGAAATGTAGTTGATGGCTTTACCATGTACTCTCATGCGCTCAATTTCTGTTATATATCTATTTATTGGGAAGGAACTTGAGTGAATGGTAGATAGCGAGTACAAAGCAGGTAGGTATGTTTCATATGCAGTATAATTCTTACTGCGAATAATCAAATGATTTATGTTAATAGAAAATGAAGTAATTATAGTCCCTTCGTCACTGATTTCTATCATCCCTCTCTCTCTCTCTCTCTCTCTCTCTCTCTCTCTCTCTCTCTCTCTCTCTCTCTCTCTCTCTCTCTCTCTTGACATCAGGTATTCTAATGTATTAAATATTGACTTTACGCCATATTTCAACGGCATTTTCGTATTATTATTCTTATTTTATTGCTTCCTGGTTTGTCACCTTCCAATGATGTGAGTTAAGAGGTTTAGGATTAACAATGCAGTGGCACCAATGATAAGGTAACAAAGGTTTCTAAGCAACCCCCTCCCCTCCCCTTTTCATTCTTTAAGGGGGGAAGGGGGAATTAAAATCTGTATTGAAAATTTTTGTAGGATTTATGTAAGAGTTTTTGTCACATAGAGAACCTTTCCCAATGAATTCTATGTTAAGAATTATTTTAGGGTTTTTGTAACACTGAGAACCATTCCCATTGAATTCTATATTAAAGACTATTTCAGAGTTTTAGTAATATAAAGAACCTTTCCAATTGAATTCTATATTGAAAATTATTTCAGGGTTTTTGTAACATACAGAACTTTTTCCATTAAACTCTGTATTAGAAATTATTTCAGACTTTTGGTAACATAAAGAACCTTTCCCAGTAAATTTCAGTCTTTGTAATATAGAGAACATTTTCCATTAAATTCTGCAATAAAGATTATTTCAGAATTTTTGTAAAATAGAGAATCTTTCCTTTTAAATTCTGTAATAAAGATTATTTCAGCATTTTTGTAACAGAGAACCTTTCCCATTAAATTCTGTAATAAAGATTATTTCAGAATTTTTGAAACATAGAGAACCTTTCCCATTAAAGTCTGTAATAAAGACTATTTCAGTATTTTGATAACATAGAGAACCTTTCCAATTAAATTCTGTAGTAAAAATTATTTCAGAGTTTTTGTAACATAGAGAACTTTTCCCATTAAATTCTGCAGTAAAGATTATTTCAGAATTTTTGTAACATAGAGAACCTTTCCCATTAAATTCTGTAGTAAAGATTATTTCAGAGTTTTTTTTAACATAGTGAACTTTTCCCATTAAATTCTGTAGTAGAAATCTACTTAGGAATTATTTCAGGTTTTTGTAACATGGAAAACTTTTCCCATTAAATTCCGTAGTAAAAATCTTCGTATGAATTATTTCAGAATTTTTTGTTTTAATACAGAGACCTTTCCCATCAAATTCGGTATTGAAAATGATCGTAGGAGTTATTTCAGGTGTTTGTAACATAAAGAGAGCCTTTCCCACTGTACCGAAGATGTCTTTTGTGAACAAGGTACTGACAGCATATAATTTTCTCAGTCGAAGCCCCTTCATCTGCATGAAGTTTACCGAACATCAAAGAGTTTTTTCTGACAGATACTCTCTCTCCCGTTTCTTATCAGCCTCTTTAAAGACACTACAAAAGAATCCTCTCTCTCTCTCTCTCTCTCTCTCTCTCTCTCTCTCTCTCTCTCTCTCTCTCTCTCTTCGCCCCAACAACAAGGATCAATACGTCATTTGAGTCTTCCTCTTCCTGATTTTCTCCCGTCCGTGATTCTTTGAGCTTCCGTTTGGCCAGTCGATTCTCATTCCGATATGTTCGACAGGTCTTCAAACTCACTCCCCTTCCCCCCCTTCCACTACCCGCTTCCACCAACCCCCCCCCCCTCCTCTCCTTCCCCTCCGCCTTTTCTTCGAATAAATCTTGATGAACCGTAGCTGATAATTTCCTGACAACTCGGGGAATATGACTGGGAGCTGTGAGACAATTCCCCAGCCACCTCTCTCTCTCTCTCTCTCTCTCTCTCTCTCTCTCTCTCTCTCTCTCTCTCTCTCTCTCTAATATTGACTTATATTTATGCATTTTTGACTATTTAATATTAGCCTTATTATATACATACATTTGACTGACTATTTAATATATATATATATATATATATATGCATATATGCATATATACATACATATGAACACACACACATATATATATATATATATATATACATATATATATATATATATATATATATATATATATATATATATATATATATATATATATATATATATATATATATATATATATATATATATATATATATATATATATATATATATATATATATATATATATATATATATATATATATATATATATATATATATATATATATATATATACATATATATATATATATATATATATATATATATATATATATATAAGGCAAATGCCTAATAGCAAGGATTGTAATAAAAGGGCTTATTGTAATAAAAGGCTAAAGAAAGACAATTTTTGAAAATGATTGTACTGCAATGTAGGTTCTGGATTATAACCATGAAATTGAGATTAAGTGAATATCCACGATGAATAGGGTTTGTTTGTATGTGGGAAAGGTTCCAGTGAATGAGTAAGAGCAGTAATTTGTCCTTAGTATACATTTAAAGGACGTGAAAAGGACTGCAAGGATTACATTGGCATAACATTTTGTCTGTGTTAGAATTTTGATTGAGAAAGTAAAACGAGTAAAGAATGCACCAAAGTTTCATCGGCGTAATCGTATAATCAAGGCTCCTGAAGATAAATCTATCGGTGGTCTCGGTATAATGCTGTATGAGTCGCGGCCCAGGAAACTTTAACCACGGCCCGGTGGTGGCGTATCCTATATCGTTGCCAGACGCACGATTATGGCTAACTTTAACCTTAAATACAATGAAAAACTACTGAGGCTTGAGGGCTGCAATTTGGTATGCTTAATGGTTGGAGGGTGTATGATCAACACACCAATTTGCAGCTCTCTAGCCTCAGTAGTTTTTAAGATCTGAGGTCGGACAGAAAAAAAATGCTGACAAATAAAATGCGGACAGATAGACAAAGCTAATAAGTAACAGATGGATTAATACTGTAAGAAACATCTTGGTTTAAGACAAGGGATAGATCAAAATGGGCCAATATTTATATTATTATTGATATTATTATTTACCGGATGAACCCTATTCATATGGAGCAAGCCCACAGAGGCCATTGACTTGAAATTCAAGCTTCCAAAGAATGTTGGATTCAGCCTCCCACCGCAGACCCCACAATGCAGCAGTAACTGATCATGCTACAGAGCCAGTGATTTTCCATCGCAGTGGGAGAGACGCGAACCCGCGACACCTGAGTGACATGCCACGGCACTAAGCACTACACCAGCGTAGAGAGAGAGAGAGATTATTGCAGTCTTATAATGCTGCAGATCACAGCAGGGAATCAGAGACACTGTGTACAATACATTAGGAGCTGAAGGACGCCGATATCCGGCATAATCGCTGCATATTGAAGTCTGCCGTAATTGCGTCCGATTTTTCACCCGGAAAAGTTTCCGAGTTTCAACCGATCTCGCTCGTTTCGCTTGCCATTGTTGATTTACTAGTCATTTAGGCAAGATAATGCGCGCGGGGGAATCTGTGACATTTCATCTCTTTCTGAAATGGAGCTCTGGGAGTGAATGAGTGGACTTGATTGTGTTTAAGAAGAGCAGGGCCGATAGTTAAGGGATCAGATATTTCACGTATTTAAATTTATTCTGCCTGCATGTCGTTATCATTGTACAAACGATTCGCCGGTGCTTGTACTTATCTTACGAAGACCCCTTAAGAAGATAACTCTATAATATGATAAAGCAGTTAAAGCTGATTGCATATTTTACAAATAAGGTATATGGAAAAGTAATAACTGATAATATCCATTAACACAAGAAGATTTTCCACTAATATTAGAAAAATAGATAAAAAAAAAACCATGAATGCTTAAGTCATGGCATTAACTGAAAAATAGGGCGTTGTCTTATTTTGAAAAATCAGCTGTTGGTCCAGCATTGGCTGTTATGTATCTAACAGTACTGCAGCTGCTACCAACATCTGTTTACAGATGTTCTATGAAACAGTTATCAGACACATGGAGCTGATTGCAAGAAACACACTAATGTCAAAACATCTTTTTATCATGGGTCGATGTAATCATTATGATGTCGATTTTCGAATTTTTGTATCCTGTCCTGTTAAAGAAGCCACAGACACGTGGAGCTGATTACAAGAAATACATTAGTATCAGCATACTTTTTTATCGCTGTAATGGTCGCTGTGATCATTGTGATGTTTATTCTTGAATTTTTGTATAAAAATTTTATTTTGATATTGATTGCCTTTTCAGCTATTTTTCACAACCGGAATTTCATTAAGCCAATCTTTCGGCCCTTTGGAGCTCATTCAAATCACACTCTTTCACTAACAAACATTCTTTCACCAACAAACATTCTTTGACCAACAGACATTCTTTGACCAACAAACACTTTCACCACCAGACATTCTTTCACCAACAAACGCTCTTTCACCAACAAACATTCTTTGACCAACAAACACTCTTTCACCAAAAACAATTTCACCAACAAACATTCTTTGACCAACAAACACTCTTTCACCAACAAACATTCTTTGACCAATAAACATTCTTTCACCAACAAACATTCTTTGACCAACAAACACTCTTTCACCAACAAACATTCTTTGACCAACAAACACTCTTTCACCAACAAACATTCTTTGACCAACAAACACTCTTTCACCAACAAACATTCTTTCACCAACAAACACTTTTTCACCAACAAACATTCTTTCACCAACAAAAATTTTTTCAACAACAAACGCTCTTTCACCAACAAACATTCTTTGACCAACAAACGCTCTTTCACCAACAAACACTATTTCACCAACATTCTTTCACCAAAAAACTCTCATTCACCGACAAACACTATTTCACCAACAAACATTCTTTCACCAACAAACACCATTTCGCCAACAAACACTCTTTCACCAACAAACATTCTTGCATCAACAAACACTATCACACCAACAAACATTCTTTCATCAAAAAGACCCCCATTCACCGACAATCCCTCGCACAACAGTTCTACTTTAAAGAGGGAGTTATGAAAAGAATATTGTATCAATCAACAAGTGTGGCGTTTCATACAAGGTTATTCCATAGATGCTCTCCCATTTTTAAAATTCCGGCCAAAATATTGCGTACTCAAATTTAGAGCTCGTGGAGGGAATAAAATGCAGAATATAGTTTGATCTGCAGTGCGAAATTTAGCTGGACCCTAGTTTTAGGAAGAAAAGTTTTACTGGGAGATAAAACAGGGCACAGAACGAACGCTGATCAGGTTTTATGAGAATTTAAAACCTCTCCTCCGCACCCTTTCCCAAAGTAAGTTATATATTATTTCTATATTTTTATGTGCGAGCGTTGTTGTCATAAGGGTGACGCCTTATATCATAGGATGGAGTAAAAATGATTTTATTTCCATGTTCAGTGTTTTGTAATTATTTCAACACACACACACACACACACACACACACACACACACATATATATATATATATATATATATATATATATATATATATATATATATATATATATATATAGTGGGTTTTTCTTTGAGCTTTGATGTTCTTTGACTTTATCATTTTATCATTAAGTTCCCTGAACGTAAGAAACAACAATTTATGTTTTAAAACGTCTAAGTGTTAAGTCTGGTATATCATTGTGGTTGATAAAATATTGGTAATTGAAGGAATTAGAAGCTTATTAAACTAACACATTTTATATAAGTTATATGCACGTTATTTAATATTATAAGTACCATTTTTAGTCGCATTTTGTTACACAGAAGGCCCATTTTATTCATAACGATTTTTCTGCACGTTGGGGAAAATTTCATTGAATTCAAAAACCCCAAAAATACATCACCAAACCAATTTCCTCCCATTTGCCGAACTTAAAAACCTATTTCATTCTTAAGAGCTTTCTGTGCACACGGAAAAATTTCACTGAATTCAAAAGCCCCAAAAATCCATCACCAAACCAATTTCTTCCCATTTCCCGAACTTAAAAAACCTATTTAATCCTTAAAAGCTTTCTGCACATACGGAAAAATTTGATTAAATTAAAAAAAGACCCAAAAATATGTATCACCAAACCAATTTCTTCCCATTTCCCGAACTTAAAAAGCTTATTTCATTCTTAATATTTTTCTGCGCATGAGGAAATATTTGACTGAATTAAAATTAAAAAAGGCCCCAAAATATACATCACCAAACCAATTTCATCCCATTTCCGCGACTCCATTTCATTCTTTGCCCATTTGATAGCACAAGAGTTATAAAAGCCTCACTTTCCCAAACGAATCTCATACATCAGTGTCACTACGGACGGCCGAAGCAGAGTCCTGCATCCCGATGGCGTCTTGGTCGCGCTCGGCTCATGAATCTTTCTCTTCTTCTCCAGAACCCGGACTGGGCTGATGCTGTTAATGACATTTGGAGGCTGTCGAATTCACGCGCGCGTGTGTCTGAGTAGTCGAATAGTTTGCTTTTGTGTATGTAGTAGATTGTTGTTGTTGTTGTTGTTGTTGTTCTTCTTCTTCTTCTTCTTCTTCTTCTTCTTCTTCTTCTTCTTCTTATTATTATTATTATTATTATTATTATTATTATTATTATTATTATTATTGGAGAAACAAATCCACAGTTTGTATATGTACATATATTTAAAGATAAATCTACAGAGTCTTTTCGGGAATCTTTTTCTTCTTCTTATTATTATTATTATTATTATTATTATTATTATTATTATTATTATTATTATTACTGGAGAAACAAATCCACAGTTACGTATATGTACATATATTTAGAGATAAATCTGTAGAGAGAGCTTTCAGGGAATCTTTTTTTCTTATTATTATTATTATTTATTATTATTATTATTATTATTATTATTATTATTATTATTATTATTATTATTGGAGAAACAAATCTGCAGTTATGTATATGTACATATTATTTAAAGATAAATCTGTACAGAGAGCTTTCGGGAATCTGTACAGATTTATCTTTAAATATATGTACTGATACATAACTGTGAATTTGTTTCTCCATTTCAAGATTCATGCCACTACTACTACTACTACTACTACTATTATTATTATTATTATTATTATTATTATTATTATTATTATTATTATTATTATTATTATTATTATTATTATTATTATTATTAGAAGATGAACCTTATTATTATTATTATTATTATTATTATTATTATTATTATTATTATTATTATTATTATTATTATTATTCAGAAGATGAACCCTATTCATATGGAACAAGCCCACCAAAGGGGCCATTGACTGGAAATGCAAGCTTCTTATTAATGATTTTTTTTAGGAATTGCTTTGCCGAGTTACACGTGGGAAAATCACTCAATCAAAGGATACGTTTTTGAGTAGAAGGCTTTTTTAAGGTTAAATTTTTTTTTCGTAACTGATGTAAAATAGAATGTTACTTTACAGTATATATGTGGTTGTAGATTTGTTCTAATGAATTTCTTTTAATAATTAATTGCAGAAATGTACGAAGTAGAATTAATAAATCAATGGATATGTATTTGAAATAGTCTTTTTTTTATGTAAAATTGGTTTTTGTAACAGGTATAAAATATTTTTACTTTTAGAAAAATGTCATACACAATTTTGTTTTATGCTGATACTTACTGGAGGTTCCTTTGACGTTCTTGAGAAAAAAATTTTTCCCAGTTTAATGTGCTGTAGACAAGTTAGCGATAAATAATTGCTATTACATTTTTAATCAGTAATAATCTTTACTAGTACAATTATATTTGACTCGTAATGCGCACTAAATACTGAACTTCCAAGAAGCGACAAGTAAAATAAACTGCATATAAAATACTGCGAATGTAAATATAATATATATATGTTGAAAAGCAATTTTAAGGGGAGCGTTTAACCGACAGGAATTAATTTGTTCTCTGTAATGTATACATATCTTTATATATTTCACTTGCTCAAATGTCTATATTAAGTTACTTTAATCTTTGTGATGCCTCTGTTATCACATACGAGCATTCTATAGTGGAGAAATTTGCTGCGCAATAGAGCATTTCATAACGATAAAGAGTTCGTTAATGCCGGAATTTCATAAGGTTTTATGGTCACTCGTCTATGCCGTGATGGCCCTATAAATGTTATCCCGGATAGGTTTATAGTCTTTGATGGTGTGTTAGTGCCTTACATATATATATATATATATATATATATATATATATATATATATATATATATATATATATATATATATATATATATATATATATATACCTGCGTGAATATATTTATGTAAATGTCTGGCTTCAATTCCCTCCTGAGAGAGGTGAAATTTTTTCTGGACAGTTCTGTTGACACAACTAATGAATTCTGTACCCAACAGTTAGACAACCTCCGTGGATTGCAAGCAGGATGGAGAAGGATATGAATTAACACCCTCCTTCCAAAAGACTCGCTAAGAACCTTGGTACTGCCTAGGTAGTGTGACAGCTTCCCTTTAAAAGAGGAAGAAGCCTGATGGAAGTTATACTATAATTATGACCATCCTGGGAATTGTATTCTTCGTGTTGTGATTTTTCTTGTAGCCAGGTCAACTCTCTCGTCCCCTAAGGCATTCCTAAGGGATTACGTTCTATTCTCTCTCTCTCTCTCTCTCTCTCTCTCTCTCTCTCTCTCTCTCTCTCTCTCTCTCTCTCTCTCGTCGATGGATTACAGGATGGCGTTTATTCCACAGGGTTAAACAGGGGTCAATACAAAAAAGCCTCTTCCTTGATATTTTCAGCCCTTTGATATATGGTTAACGGTCTCTCTCTCTCTCTCTCTCTCTCTCTCTCTCTCTCTCTCTCCCCTCACCCAGTTCTAGATGACGGTTTGCAGGGTTAGATAGAGGTCATTTTATTACAAAAAAAAAACCTCTTTCTTGATCATTTCAACCCTTTAGAATATGGTTAATGTTGTTCCATGGATTATATTTGAGCGTGTAGGTGTCGGAGTTCCTAGGGAAATATATGTGTGGGAATATGTTGCAATGTACATTGCAATGCACAAGATATATCATTCGTCATGCTTTAGCTAGGGGAATATTATGATATATCGAGATTACAAAACGTATTAGTATATACCACATTTCCACAATTAAATTTCAGATGAATTTTTAGAATCACTTCAGATATTGTTGTAATCTATAATGCTTCAGTTTTATTCTTCTTGACAGTTAGGCACAGGAAAACACCTTGCATATTTCACAAAGCCGGGTGAAACTGATAATTAGATAATGTTGCTTAAAAGGTGTTTAAATCAGTAAATGATCAAACTTTCTCTCTCTCTCTCTCTCTCTCTCTCTCTCTCTCTCTCTCTCTCTCTCTCTCTCTCTCTCTCTCTCTCTATATATATATATATATATATATATATATATATATATATATATATATATATATATATATATATATATATATATATATATTTGTTGCCGCTACAATCTTATAGATACATGGTGTGATGAAAGAATTTTGGGAGCAGGAGTGAACTAGGGCAAGAGGTTGGATGCAAATCTTTGTATTCAGCAAATAGTTTGACAGTGCGAGAAGCTCAGCAATAAATCAGGTGATCTTGCGTTATGTATATTCGTGAGTAGTGCGTTACTTTGATTTATGCCAAAATCTGCCTAAAAGTGAGTTTGATCGTTTATTAACGTGATAGAACTGCAGTTGTCCAGTCATAGCTTTGGAGTGGTTCCAGGCTCTGAGATAAGGTAGAGTCTCAAATCTTTGTTTTTATGGGAGAAAATTGAAATGATTTTTACCATGACTTTCTAATCATTATGAACTTGTGAACTGGTGTGGGAAATTTAATATGAATATTCATACCTCTTTTATATTATTATTTTGTCATGTTACGTTTGCCATATCTTAATACATTTTACACTTTCCATTATTGTGTTTTGCTTTCATATAAGAGTTTTCTATCATATTTGACAGATGTCTGTGGACTTGGGAGTTTGAGAAAAGGACATCAAACTCAATGTCTCTGTATGTGGTAGACTGTTTTTTTGGACATGACTTTTAGTTATTGATTTGGGAGTATGTGTGATTTTGGGATTTCAGGCTCTGAGACTTCTTTAGTCAGAAGTGCTTTGCAGTTTAGAGTTTAGTTATCTGACTCGATAATTCTGCATTTTAATCTTTCTCATTTTCTTGTTGGGTTATTTGAATAATAAACCTCTCATTTATTTGCTTCGAGAGAATGAGTGAGGTTAAGGTGGATGAGCTTTGGTAAACTCTGGGTTGAACCTTTTCGTCTTTTTCTGAAGTAAGATCGCTAGATCACGCTACGTACACTTCTAAAATAGGTGTTGATATATATATATATATATATATATATATATATATATATATATATATATATATATATATATATATATATATATATATACATATACAAATACAAAATCCTTCATTTTGGTTAGAAGTAATTCCTATTGAAAATGAAAATACTGTCTTATTTTT
>NC_089762.1:37233390-37250890 GCF_040412425.1 Macrobrachium rosenbergii | reverse complement strand
AAAGATCGAGGGTTTTTTGTAACGGGGATAATCAGAATTTGCCTTTTTATAGTATTCGGGTAAGCAGGGAAAATCAACACGGCTAGACAGTGTTGGGTGAAGACTCGCAATATTATTAAATTATTATTGTTATTATTATTATTATTATTATTATTATTATTATTATTATTATTATTATAAGTCTTTATGGACTTCCGTTGTTATTATTATTATTATTATTATTATTATTATTATTATTATTATTATTATTATTATTATTATTAAGGCTGCAGAGGCCAACTTCGAGAGGGATTCTTTATGGGAGAGAGAGAGAGAGAGAGAGAGAGAGAGATTCTTTAGAGAGGGGAAATATATGGTATATAATTATGGATTTTCTTCATCATTATTATTATTGTTATTATTATTATTTTTTTATTACTGATATTATCGTCATGGAAAAAACACCAAATTCACAACATCCACCAAAAAAAAAAAAAAAAAAAAACGCACACTCCCATCAAAAGAAAAAAATTCAGAAAGAACAAAAGAAAAAAAAATTCACTAAATCGCTACTCGCATTTGGGGAAAAAAGGTCTGAATACAAAAAAAAAAAAAAAAAAAAAGAGCACAAGTGTACCTGGGCCGAGAGAGGCAGAAAAAAATAAATGGCTTTTATTGTGAAGGAGGATTTGGTACGTCAGTTTTTTTTTTTTTTTTTTTTTTAGAAGAGGAGATCCTCTGATTAAATTACCCTTTCCATTTCGTGATTTCAGTCTTTCTCCAAAACTTTAGTTGTTTTATTTTTCAGTCAAGGAGACTTTCGGAGGATAGGGAATCGTTTTACATATATTCTTGGATGGTAGAATATGGGGCTTAGGTAAATTTCAAATCGTAATCGTCACAGAACATATTTTGAAACTGTAAGTAACTTTAAGTCAGTTGGTTATAGATGAACTTACATATGTTTCCGGAAAACTATGACAACTAACTGCTTACAATATACTCATTCACACACATACAAATAGTATATATATAAAAAGTTAAGTATACCTTAGTTTTACCAGACCACTGAGCTGATTAACAGCTCTCCTAGGGCTGGCCCGAAGGATTAGACTTATTTTACGTGGCTAAGAACCAATTGGTTACTTAGCAACGGGGCCTACAGCTTATTGTGGAATCCGAACCACATTATAGCGAGAAATGAATTTCTATCACCAGAAATAAATTCCTCTAACTCTTCATCAGCCGGCCATGGGAATTGAACTCCGGCCCATCGGGTGACAGTCTGAAGCTCAACTGACTCGGCCAACAAAGGGCTAGTATATATATATATATATATATATATATATATATATATATATATATATATATATATATATATTTATATATATATATATATTTATAAACATATATATATATATATATATATATATATATATATATATATATATATATATATATATATATATATATATATATATATATATATATATATATATATATATATATATATATATATATATATATATATATTATACATATATATATGTATATACTCTATATACATATATATACATATATAGTATATATACATAAAACTTCTTTCGGAAAATTATACTTACATTCAAACAACTTGGTTCGAACAAAACGTTGTATTATCAGATGCAATCAATCGTATTCACTAAATTAATGATTGAAAATATAAATTTTACATTAGAAAATATAAACATTCGCAGACATCCAGTCGTACAAAAATATACAAGTAATGCGACTGTTAAATTTAGTTGGTAGGAAGTATGAGAAAAACTCATATTCCACTTGTTTGAACACAGTGTTTGACAGGAAATTATTTGTCACTTCTTCAAGACAGCTGATTGACAGAGTGCCAGGAATTCACAATGGGATGTGGGCAGGAATTGAGAACTCTTTTCATGTCTGACATCAAACCCGAATTGGGAGCTATAATTTCGGAAGTTTTATGAGTCGAATGACATTTTGGCTCCGTCAGAATAGTTCGAGATACTTTGGGAACCCAAGTGTCATCTGTCAATTCTTTCATTAGAGAGTTACCAAGCGCTCTGGTCCCTCCGTCTCTCTTCTTCCTGACATTATGTTATTATTATTATTATTATTATTATTATTATTATTATTATTATTATTATTATTATTATTATTATTATTATTATTATTATTTGAAGGGAGTAGACCCTCTTTTAAACAGGTCTTATTAAAAAGGATGGCTGTATTATGCGAATTTCTGATTGGATATTTTAATAAAAGACTTCCCATATTCCGCACACTATCCTTTTCCAACATGAATATCGGCCAGTTGCTGACTAACATCGCTGAGCCTGAAAACATAGAACCTGAATCCAGACGAACGATTTCTGATTGGATATTTTAATAAAAGACTTCCCATATTCCGCACACTATCCTTTTCCAACATGAATATCGGTCAGTTGGACTAACAGATGAGCCTGAAAAGCGAATCATAAGGAAGATAGAAAAGACACTATATAAGATAAATTCGCATAATAGAGCCATCCTTTTTAATATTATTATTATTATTATTATTATTATTATTATTATTATTATTATTATTATTATTATTATTATTATTCAAAAGAAGAACCTTGTTCATTTGGAACAAGCCCACAGGGGCCACTGACTTGAAACTCAATCTTCCAAAGAATATTAAGGTGCTCATTATAAAGAAGTAACAGAGGGTAATGGGAAATGCAGAAAGAATGAAGACATCACTTATCAAAAAAGAAAAAAAAATGAGCAAATTAACAAATATATGAAAATATAAATGATTAAAGTACAAGGAGAATTGCATTAGGGTAGTAATACGTTGCAGCTTCGCTTGGCATAGAGGTTACGTAAAGGTATAAAGGTAACACAGTCGAGTTTTCAGTATGGAGGAGAGAGAGAGAGAGAGAGAGAGAGAGAGAGAGAGAGAGAGAGAATAATTGTATAAGGGTAGTAACACACTGCAGCTTCTCTTGGCATAGAGGTTATATAAAGGTAGAAAGGTAACACAGTTTAGTTTTCAGCATGGAGAGAGAGAGAGAGAGAGAGAGAGAGAGAGAGAGAGAGAGAGAGAGAATAGGGCATAATACGTTGCAGCATAAAGGTTAAGTAAACGTAGAAGGTACAGCTGAGTTTTCAGAGAGAGAGAGAGAGAGAGAGAGAAATACAAGGAGTTTAGTAATACAGCTTCTCTTGGCATAGAGGTTACGTAAAAGGTAGAAAGGTAACACAGTTTAGTTTTCAGCATGGAGAGAGAGAGAGAGAGAGAGAGAGAGAGAGAGAGAGAGAGAGAGAGAGAGAGAATTGTATTAGGGCAGTAATACGTTGCAGCTTCGCTTCGCATAAAGGTTAAGTAAACGTAGAAGGTAACACAGCTGAGTTTTCAGTAGAGAGAGAGAGAGAGAGAGAGAGAGAGAGAGAGAGAGAGAGAGAGAGAGAGAGAGAGAGAGAGAGAGAGAGAGAAATACAAGGAGAATTGTATTAGGGTAGTAATACACTGCAGCTTCGCTTGGCATAGAGGTTACGTAAAGGTAGAAAGGTAACACAGTTTAGTTTTCAGCATGGAGAGAGAGAGAGAGAGAGAGAGAGAGAGAGAGAGAGAGTGATGACTGTTGGGATATTCGTGATGCTTTGACGTGGGAACGACGGCTCGAAGATTCGCTAGATTGTTCGTCGGAAAAAATCATCCCGGATGAATAAGCGAGATGACATTTATCAGAGGTGCTCTGATGGACACTACAGTACTTTCGAACTTTTGTGTTTTTTACTAGGATAGATAAAGAAGGAGCAGAATGTGGATCATCTGCTAAATATCAAAGGACACTTGTGTCTTTCATTCACTGCTCACAACACCGAAATAGTATAGCATAGTAAGAAAACAAATATAATTAGTAACCCAATTTTTCTATGGAGGATGTGAAATGACTTGTATTGACTTTCATGGATCTCCATGGTTTTAATTATGGATGTGTATACTGCCAAAAATCTCTCTCTCTCTCTCTCTCTCTCTCTCTCTCTCTCTCTCTCTCTCTCTCTCTCTCTCTCTCTCTTTCACCGACAGAAAACTTGTATGGAACAAGAGATGTTAAAGAAAATAAATTTTTACCACCACTCTGTACCTCAGTCAGATGTAGTTCTCCAGTCTAGAATAATAATAAAATTATTTCAGTAGTTATTGCTGTATGAGGAAACTGATTTTATCTGCAGTCAAGATATACTAAAATTGAATTCTCTCGTAAATCATTTTGCGCTGACGAAATGAAAGGTAGCTCGGTTCCATTAATGGCCATACCACCGCACTTTATCCTCAGCGTAAGCATCCATTAGTTCTCGGCCGAATAATCACATCAAATTCTCCTCACTGTGATCTCTCATCATCCCTCATAAAGGGATTATTCCCCTTGTGGGGGGGGGGGGGCGGTTAGTACCGTCAGTGCACCTCGTGCACTGTAGGCATTTTTTAAGGTTGTTTGCAGCGGTCCCTCTCGTTTCTTTACTGTACCTCCTTTCATATTCCCTTTCTTCCATCTTACTTTCAACTCTCTCCTAACAATTGATCCGCGGAACTGCAAGGTTTTTCTCCTGTTACGCCTTTCACACCTTTTACTGTCAATTTCCGTTTCAGCGCTGAATGACTTCATAAGTCCCAGGGCTTGGCCTTTGGACTAAATTCCATATTCAGTTCAGTTCAGTTCAACAAAGGGATTATTATTCTCCCTATTCTTTAATGGCATGGATAATTTTATCAACTTGTTTTGTCGTCACAGTTCACTATTGGCAAGGTTTACCAGACTGTTGTGCGATATTATACGAGAATGACTTTGAAAATTCCCCAGTCTTGTTGGATGTTTAAATCAAATAAAAATTTCTTCTAGAGGGATTTTTATTCTCAATGCTCTTTAGTGTAAAAAATTATATTCTCAACCTGTTTTGTCCTTGCAATTTAAGCTGTCAAAGGTTTACCGGACTTATGTGCGTTATTATACGAGAATGACTGAAAATTCTCAAGCCTTGTTAAAAAATTACAACAAATTAAAATTTCTTATAAAGGGATTATTATTCTCACGAATCTTTAGTGTAAATAATTATTTTCTCAACTCGTTTTGTCTTCACAATTTAAGCCGTCAAAGATTTTGCAAACTTATGTGCGTTATTATACGAGAATGACTTTGAAAATTCCCCAGCCCTGTTGAAAAATGAAAACTGAAATTAATTTCGGTAACGTGTCCTCATCACGTGGGGACATATTTCATTAAGCTCAATTTTAGGTCCAACGTACCGTTTTCAGCCTTCTGCTAATGACCATCCACGAGGAATTATCCATTTTTGCTCATATTCCTAAATCTGGATTCGTTTTTGTCATAAATTGCATGATACAGATTTCCCAAAGGTTACCCGAATTGCAAGGTGTTTTCATGACAGATTTAATTTATGATTCAGAGGCAGAATGAGAGTAAGTAGTCGCCGTTGCTTTTGTAACTGTGTAATAGTGAAAAAGACAACAGGTGTTTCGTAAACTCCTTCAGTTTTACAGGTGTTCCTTTCATTGTACTTTATTTCGCTGACGTTTCAGGATCATCTGTCCCATTTTCAAAGCTATAAATAAAAGAATAAAAGTTAAAAACAGACTCAGGCTTAAAAAGGTTTTTTTCACGTAAGATAATAAAAGTATAAAAGGAAATATGATAAAAAGGAACAACGTTTATCGAGTAGCGGTGAAGGTAAAAACTGAGTGACACTCAGGACCCGTTTGGTTCCAATGGAAACTCACGAGAGGTACGGAGGTGTTGACGTGATCTGAGCATTCAAGTGAGGAACTAGCTGTTTAATGAAGAGGGATTCCAGTACTGATAGTTGATGATCATTCGGAACCTTGCCTATTATTTTAAAATCTTTGTAATCGATGTTATATTTACATTTTTTTGGCGTGATCTCTTATGCATGAGAATTCGGGACTTGATCATTTTACACCCGTTCGATAACTTACGCCACGATGAGAGTCTAATCTCACCTTCAACAGCCTACAAGTGGAGTCAACGTTCTTCCCCAGGTCACATCTGGGGCAATTTTAAACAAATAAATGTCTAACCGAGGTCATCAAAGGGTGAAGAATTTTCTTTATATTTAAACAAGGACCCAATCGTCATTGAGTTACTAGGTGTTAATTCAAGTTCAACAGCAGGTAGATATTTGTTCAGTGTTTGTCGTAAGTCCTGATAAGAAAGGTTATTGCAAATTAGCATAAAACGATAGTCTATGAACTGTTGGTATTTCAAATTTTGAGTGAAAAATATTATTTACAAATTTATAAAGATGTTTGTAAAAAAGCTTAGATGGAAAACAATTTTTAAGTCATTTACAAACAAGTATAATATAAGTATTTCAATAATTATTCCATTTATTATCCTACATAAGTAGGCCTATTTTCTTGTTATGCGTAATATATAAATATTCTATATGTTTTCTTTTAACTAAGTAGTATTTCTTTAAGTATTCTATAAATATTCTTATCCTCAAGTAGTATTTATTTAAGAATTCTATAAGTATTCTGTCCTCCAAGTACTATTTCTTCATGTACTCTCTAAATATTCTTTTCTCCAAGTAGTTTTTTTTTAAGTATTCTGTAGGTATTATTTTTTTCTCCAAGTAGTATTTCTTCAAGTACTCTTTAAGTATTTTCTCCAAGTAGTATTTTTTAAGTATTCTATAAGTATTCTGTCATCCAAGTAGTATTTCTTCAAGTACTCTTTAAGTATTTTTTCCCCAAGTAGTATTTTTTCAAAGTATTCTATAAGTATTATTTCTTTTCCAGTATTCATTTTCTGCATCAAGTAGTATTTCTTCAAACTTAGTATTTTTAAAAATTTGTCTTTATTTCCTCCAGCGGAACAGTTGGTTTTGATTCGTGTCCTCTCTTTCCCCTCCTCCTCCTCCTTCTCTTCCTCCTACTCCTACTCCGCCTCCTCTTCCACCTATCCCTCCTCCTCCTCCTCCTCCTCCCCTTCCTCCTATTCTTCTTCCTTCTGCTCCTCTTCTTGTCTCCTCTTCCTCTTCCTCCTATTCCTCTCCTCTTCTCCTTCTCCTCCTCCTCCTACTCATTTCCTCTTCTCCTCCTCCTCCTACTCATTTCCTCTTCTCCTCCTCCTCTTCCTCCTACTCCTCTCTTTTTCTCCTCCTCCTCCTCCTACACCTCTTATTTTCTCCTCCTCTTCCTCCTATTCCTCTCCTCTTCTCCTCCGCCTCCTCCTCTTCCTCCTACTCATTTCCTCTCCTCCTCCTCCCTCCCTCCCCTCCCCCTCCCCTCCTCCTCCTCCTCCTCCTCCTCCTCCTCCTCCTCCTCCTCCTCCTCCTCCTCCTCCTCCTCCTCCCCACCCACAGCATTCGGTTTTGAGGGAATAAATAAGCAAAAGTGAAGAACGGGAATGCATCACGACCAACTGACAACCGGCCATTTTTCTCCTCCCGAGAAAAAAAAAAAAAAAAAGCACAAAATCTCGAGAGTCGGAAGAGAAGAGAGAATGAGAGTAAGCGCAATTCACCAGTCTCATTATTTCTGAATTACTCCCGCGACGAAATACATCGCCCATTCATCTTTAATAATGAAAATTCGCTTTTCAACTCTTTCTTTTTTTTTTTAGTTATTCTTTACAAGTGGGATATACTTAATGTGGCCTGCAAACAAAAATAAGCAAATTTAAAAAAAATGCTTCTTAATGAGAGCCGGGACGAACGAATGTAGATTGCGAGAGCTTTCTCGTTCCATTCATGGCTGACGACTTTCCGCTGTCGTTGTGTTTTTATGAACGCAATTCCATTTCAGAGAGTTTGTGGAGATTTTTTTTTTTATGCTGCGCGTGCGCGGTCGTGAATGTTGAATGGGTTTTGATAAAAATTACCCTTTTTTTATGGTCAAACGGAGACTTATTTTTAACAGAGTAGCAAATTTAAAGTAAAATTCGAGGGATACCTTCTTCTTCTTCTTCTTCTTCTTCTTCTTCTTCTTCTTCTTCTTCTTCTTCTTATTATTATTATTATTATTATTATTATTATTATTATTATTATTATTATTATTATTATTATTATTATACCTTCTTCTTCTTCTTCTTCTTCTTCTGTTATTATTATTATTATTATTATTATTATTATTATTATTATTATTATTATTATTATTATTATTATTATTATTATATGAAGGGAGTAGACCCTCTTTTAAACAGGTCTTATTAAAAAGGATGGCTGTATTTTGAATTTATCTTATATAGTGTCTTTTCTATCCTCCTTATGATTCTTTTCAGGCTCAGCGATGTTAGTCAGTAACTGGCATGAATATCGGCCAGTTACTGACTAACATCGCTGAGCCTGAAAAGCGAATCATATGATAGAAAAGACACTATATAAGATAAATTTGCATAATACAGCCATCCTTTTTAATATTATTATTATTATTATTATTATTATTATTATTATTATTATTATTATTATTATTCAGTAGATAAACCACTGTTCATATAGAACAACCCTGCTGGGGCCATTAAAGATATCTGGAAATACAGAACGAAGAGACCAGTTATCAGAAAAGAAAAAGATAGATTAATAGATCAGTAGATAAAGAGATCAAAATACAGTAGGCTATACATCAGCCATTAAGATACAAAGTTAATTGTTTTATGGTAGTAATGGTTTGTGTACATAGAAAAAAATACTATTTACTTTTGAGGTTTATTAATTTATTTATATATTTATTTATTTAAATCATTAAGATGCAAAGTTAATTGTTTTAGGGTAGTAATGGTTTGTACACCTAGAAAAAAATACTAATTACTTTTAAGATTTATTTACTTATTTATTTATTTATTTATTTATTTATTTATTTATTTATTTATTTATTTAAATAATTAGGATACAAAGTTAATTGTTTTAGGGTAGTATTGGATTTTTATACCTAGAAAAAACACTAATTACTTTCAAGATTTATTTATTTATTTATTTAAATCATTAAGACACAAAGTTAATTGTTTTAAGGTAGTAATGCTTTGTATACCTAGAAAAAAAATACTAATTACTTTTAAGATTTATTTCTTTATTTATTTATATGATCATTCCTTCTGTATGCATAACAGCTGACTCTGCTTATCTCAACACAAAGACGAACGACAAGATAAGAAACAACAAAGCATCGATGTTGTTTTAACGCAGTCATCAGCGTTGTTTTCCCCCTTTCCCGTGTATCAGGCGTTGCTGCGTTTCTCATTAACCGCCTTCTTCACAGAGTCAATTTATGCCAGGGGGTTGCAAGCGGTGATTGCAAGCATGAGAACACCAATTATCTTCAAAGAGGGAAGAGATGCTGTGTGCTCGCTCGCTGTGCGCTCGTTGATTGACCGACCCTCAACGACGGCGGCGACGCTTCCGCTCTACTGCTGTTGATGGAGCAGATTCGCGAAATTTATGTTATTATAAGGGTCTTGTCATTTTCCCTCTCGGGGATAATCTTGCGTGATGGATGTTCGCGATGATAACTGGTTTTGTGTGTTAAAGGGATAACACTGGTGATTAAATCGCTCGTTAAGTTTTATTGTTTTATTGTATTGGATATTAGGATATGATGGATTACTCTGAAATGTTTTCAGTCTCGTTTTTTATTGTTATTTTAATTTTATATTTCACCCATTTAAGTTTGAGTTTAATTACATTGTAAGTGGAATAGGTGAGACTTGATGTTTTCATTTTTCATTAAGGAAATAAATATATTTCCATGAGCATTTTTAATTTTAAAAAATTCAATTTGGAATGAAATCAAAATCAAGTAATTTGTTATCAAATCGAAATCAAGTAATATGTTATCAGATCAATATCAGGGAATGTGTTATCAAATCAGAATCAAGGAATATATTAAATCAAACTCAAGTGATATGCTATCAGTTCGAAATCAGGTAATATTATCAAATCGATATCAAGCAATATGCTATCAAATCGTAATGAAGTTATATATTATCAAATCGAAATCAAGTAATATGTCATCAAATGAAAATCAAGTAATATGTTATGAAATCGATTTCATGTAACTTAAAACGAATTCCCCAAAAATGCATTTTGAAGGCACAAAGAAATATGGCACAGACCTCGCCAAAAAGAGGCGAAATAAATTCCGGAAAATCCAGCCGTTTTCCAAGATAGAGAGAAAAGGGAGGGAGGTACTTTTTCTTGTTAAATGAAGCCTGAACTTCAAACAGCGAAAGGTCCGGGATAAAATGCGAGACAGATAGTTCAGGCCTGGAATCTACGCCGTTCATTTTTTCCCCAGTGAAATATCTGCGCGAATCCGTGCATGAACAATGACAATGAACGCTGGGCAGTTTGGACCCTTATCGATAGAACGAAAGCTTTTTTTTTAAGGTTTATTTTTAACGTGGGGTTTATGCAACTGGCAGTCAATTTGCTGTCGGTTTAAACGTGGGTGTATGTACTTTCTAGAAGCAAAAAAATGCATTAGGCATTGCAGTATGAACGTGGTAATCAATCTGCTTGTTGCTAAACGTGGGTGTATGTATGCAAAAAAAGTGGTATGAACGTGGTAATCAATTTTGTCGATTGTCGGTTGTCAAAAACATTAGGCATTGTAATATGAACGTGGGAATCAATTTGCTGTCGGTTGCTAAACGTGGGTGTATGTACTTTTCTAGAAGCAAAAAATGCATTAGGCATTGTAATATGAACGTGGTAATCAATTTGCTGTCGGTTGCTAAACGTGGGTGTATGTACTTTTCTAGAAGCAAAAAAAATTGTAATATTAGCAAAAAATGGCATTTAGAAGCAAAAATGCATTAGGCATTGTAATATGAATGGGAATCAACTGTCGGTTGCTAAACGGGTGTAATTTTCAATTTGCTGTCGATTGTAAACGTGGGTGTATGTACTTTTCTAGAAGCAAAAAATGCATTAGGCATTGTAATATGAACGTGTCAATGCTAAACTGTTTTAAGAAGCAAAAATGCATTAGGCATTGTAATATGAACGTGGGAATCAATTTGCTTAAACGTGGGTGCAGAAGCAAAAATGGGCATAATTAAACTGGATCAGTTTGCTGTCAATCATCATTGTATGCTTATATGCTCATAGTTGCCTTGTTCCTCAGTACAGTTTGGTTTTTAATTGGTGTTTAAGATACGTTTGTATCATGTAGCCGTTTTTTCGCAAAGAAATTGGTATTGTAATTTGGCAGTTTCGACCCTCATCGATAAAATGAAAGTTTTTGGCAGTTTCGACCCTCATCGATAAAATGAAAGTTTTTGGCAGTTTCGACCCTCATCGATAAAATGAGAGTTTTTTTTTTTTCAAGATTTATGCCACTGAGCTGTCACGCGTAGGTGTATGTACTTTTATCAACAAGGGGAAAATGCATTAGGCTTTGTAACATGACTGCGGGATACTTGAGCATAATCAAACTGATTCAGTTTGCTGCCAATCATCATTTTATGATTATAGTTGCCTTATTCTTCAGCAGAGTTCGATTTTTAATTGGTGTAAAAGAAACGGTTTTATCATTTAGAGGTTTTTCGAGAGCAAATTGTTCTTATCAGCCTTTATTTTTATTTGATAGCGAATTCTTTGTTTATGAACTGAGCCTAGATGAAGTATTGAAATTTTGAACCTTTACATGCCGTCTATATAAACCACATACTTGTTCTCCTTCGTATGGGTAAAACGCAAAGTGATTTACTTAAGCAAAAAGGAACAAAAACTTATTTGTACTGTCCAAGAAATCTGAATATTCTTTTTCCTCTGAATCCAGAGCTCTGCTTTATTTTTGGAATGTAACAGATAGCAAGAGAGCAAAAAGGAAAAAAGTCTCATGATCGTTGCAGTGGAACAATGTGTCTGCGCAACCCACGGGCCATGCAAAATAAATTGCCTGGCAGAGTCAAGAGAGAGATCTTTCTTTCCCGAAACTTTTGCGGATTCTGACCATTCCTCTTTCCTTTGAAGCAACACCCACTTAGCATCGAATGGGATTAAGCACAAATGGAATTATTGTAATGTTCTTTTACATTTACTACAAGTGCCTCTTTTAACTTCAGAAAAATAAGGAACACTGACTCATATTTTGGAATCTTGCCTTCATCAGAATATACCTTACACATCTTGGTCAGCCACTGTCAATTTTCTCTCTATATTTATGTATCCCCAGCATCTGATTCCACAATAAACTGTACGTCCCGTTGCTAAGTAACCAATTGGTTCTTAGCCACGTAAAATAAGTCTAATCCTTCGGGCCAGCCCTAGGAGAGCTGTTAATCAGCTCAGTGGTCTGGTAAAACTAAGATATACTTAACTTTATCTTGAAATCCCATCACCCCAGAAAGAATCTTTTGGAATCTTGCTTTCATCAGAATATACCTTACACATCTTGGTCAGCCACTCAGTCAATTTCCTCGTCACATTTATGCATCTCCAGCATCTTGAAAGCCCACCAGCTCAAATTCCCTCCAGTCCTTACACCTCATAATTGCTCTAAATTACTTTTTCAGTATTTACTTCACTAAGGATTTACAATTTTAAACTCTATTATTCCGCATGTGAATTATTAATACCTGACTTGTTTCTCTTTAAACACAAAGTAGATAGAAGATGAAAATTCCCTTCAGGAATTTATTGATTCTCATATCATTTGAATTAATGTCGTTTGATCTAATGAAAAAAAAACTCTGAGTCATATAAAAAAATAAATATCCTCATTCTCTACATTATGAATTCATCAAAAGCTATAATATTAAATTAATTCCAATTAAAAATGAAGCGCAAATTGCAACAAAAATACCATATTGGAAAATGCGAACGACAACTTAATTAAATTAAAAATGCATCTAACGGGATATGCTTCTGTTTCAAAAAGCAAATATGAATATGTTTCTTTTTTTATTCTCATGATAACCCTAGCGGAAAATTACTCATTACTTTTATCCGTCGGCGTTTTAATAATGGATTCTACTTAAAGCTAACACATTTTTAGTTTTTGTAAAAGAAAGCTATTATGACGGCTTTGTCTGTCCGCCCTCAGATCTTAAAAACTACTGATGCTAGAGGGCTGCAAATTAGTATGTTGATCATCCACCCTCCAATCATCAAACATACCAAATTGCAACACTCTAGCCTCAGTAGTTTTTACTTATATTTAAGGTTAAGGTTTGCCGTGGATCGTGCGTCTGGCAGCGCTTTACGGAGGAGTGCGATGCACATAACTTGACCGCATCTGAGGAGCAACTGAGCCTCTGGCCGGTCGTAGGATAGTTTTATACAGCATTATACGTTGTACAGAAAACTCGATTGCGCCGAAGAAACTTCGGCGCATTTTTTACTTTTTTTTTTTTTGCCTTGATATGTAATGATATATTTTCGAAAATTCGTGTGCTTGTGTGGGGTATGTTTATGAGCGCACCTGTTAATTCTGAAAAGGGAAATTTTAATATATACTGAATAATCTCGAAAATGCGACACCGAAGCGTCCAAGATTTGGTAATTAACGGTGGGAACTTAGCGGTGAGAGGAAGAAGACTCAGCACTCTTTGTTTCGTAGTAATTAGGAATTCCACATGCGAGCTGCTCCTAATTAAATTACGACGTACAAAGAACACCGCATGTTCCCCTCAAGATAAATATTCCGCTTAAAAACTCGAGGACATTACAAATTAATCAGCGCGAGCGTAATAGATAATCTCGCTTCTTTATCGGGCCACAATACTGCCACTTATTCTTTTCTTAGTTGCAAATGAACGCGCTGATGTTGTGTTCATTAGACAATAAAGGGGGTAATCAGTTCAATGTTTTCCTAATTCATTTGGCTCAGACTCCATTCGATTTTTGTAAACAAAAGTGATCTCTGTTTTTCATATATTTTAAAAACGGGTTTATGACCTTTAGAAAACTAATATTGTTGGGTTTTTTTATCTGTCCATTCCAACGACTGAATCAAAATTGTTTTTCTATTTGTTTAGGCTTCAAAATGTCAAACAGCTACGGAGTATCAAATTGAAATCAGACCAGCTGGTCAAGATGGTCGTTTAAATGATAAGTATTCATGTTATGATCTTATGATATGATATATGTATATATAGCATATCATAACATATATATAGTATACATATGTATGTATATATTATATATATATATATATATATATATATATATATATATATATATATATATATATATATATTAAATATTATTAAAATTATAGTAGGAGGATAAATACATTAGTCCATGTGGGGATGGACAAAGATATAATAAATATTTAATCTCTTGAATATCTTATAGAAGACATCAGTAACTTAAATGACTCCAGTGGATAAAAATGTGTTCAAGAGTGGGTAGTTTGAATTTGCATTTCTGTTCTATTTCTCTGTTCACTTTCATCGCGCATTCGACTTGAACTGAAATCTGGTTATCCAGTCTAACTGACTTTGGTTATTCATTCCAACAGAAAGTCGGTTCCTTTGGCAATTTAAGCAAACGTAGTTGATGCTATACCTTTGGCTTTAAACAGACACAACTAAACCGTCAACGCGTCATCACAATGGAAGAGAATAAATACCACAAGAAAATCAGTGACTTTTCCCAAGCCATCAAACTCAACTGCGACGTTCCTTGAATTCGCCTGAATTATTCATGACTGATAAGTTCGCAACGGCTGCGTTGCCAGCGATAAATATTTAATTCACAGAGACTTTGTTGCCACTAGATTTACAAAGAATTAGTGCTAAACTGTACCCAGCTCGGCCTTGTAAGCTGATATCAGAAAAATCGGGGAGACACGAAGACCGGTAGAAAGAATGCTGAAACCTTAATGCTGTCGGGAATATTCTTCGTTTTTCGTTGCGAGTTATTTCTTTTTTTATCCTGAAAAAAGGGGGAATCAGTTAATTATTTTTACTTCTGATTTGCCTGGTGATTGAGCAATTCTGAGAATTATTGAGAATTATTTCAATTATGGAATATAAAGGGAGGAGAGAAAACTCCGTAATTGGTATGTAAAAATTTCCACGATTAAATGGAAGAATTTATTTTGGGGGCAGGGGGGGTAAAGCAATATGATTTAAAACGTTTTTATATATTCTGATAATTATAAGCAATTTTCTGTATCAGTTTCGCAACTAGGGTGAATAAATAAATGAATAAGATAACGGATGTATTAATAGATTCTCTTTGTGAATGGGAATGATAAATGATATGTAATTAGGCATGAATATACAAGCTATGATTTTAGAGGTATTTTCAGTACGTGCGCTCTCTCTCTCTCTCTCTTTTGTCACACTGAAAAAATGCTTTCATCCCCATTTGTCCAATCCATAAACATCTGGTCGCTTTTTTTACCTCTCTCTCTCTCTCTCTCTCTCTCTCTCTCTCTCTCTCTCTCTCTCTCTCTCTCTCTCTCTCTCTCTGAGCAATGAGAACAAATCACTGGAATGCTTTTTTTTCTTTTGCCTTTTGAAAAATGGGTCGCATTTTTCAGCCTGATTGTTCAGATCACAGTTGGGCTCAAAAGAGGTTTTTGATTAGTGAGGTTAAAGTTGACGGTTTAAGCTGAACCAAGAGGAAATAAATAAGGAATAGAACGACAGTTTTAGACACTGAAGTTGAAATGAATTGTTATGAATTGCAATCAACTTTTCTTTTGGAAATAAATAAGGAATATAACGACAGTTTTAGACACTGAAGATGAAATGAATTGTTATGAATTACAATAAACTTTTCTTTTGGAAATAAGTAATGAATATAACAACAGTTGTAGACACGGAAGTTGAAATGAATTGTTTGAATTACAATCAACTTTTCTTTTGGAAATAAGTAATGAATATAACAACAGTTTTAGACACCTAAGTTGAAATGAATTGTTATGAATTATAATAAACATTTCTTTTCGAAATAAGTAATGAATATAACAACAGTTTTAGAGACGGAAGTTGAAATGAATTATTATGAATTACAATAAACTTTTCTTATGGAAATAAATAATGAATATAACAACAGTTTTAGACACCGAAGTTGAAATGAATTGTTATGAATTACAATAAACATTTCTTTTGGAAATAAATAATGAATATAACAACAGTTTTAGAGACGGAAGTTGACATGAATTGGAATGAATTACAATCAACTTTTCTAGAAACATTGGTCGAAATTGATTTTATGTTTTGCAAAGAAATTCACAGTATCGTAATTAAACTGTTGTGTATTAAAAATTCACAATTATAAAAAAATTGCATTGTTTGTAGAAGTCGAAAACGAAGACTTTCGAACACCTGGACGGTATTACTCTTCGGTGTTTAATGTAAACACTGAGGAGGAACACCATTCAGGTGCTCGAAAGTCTTTGTTCTAAACTTTTACGAATAATACAATTTATTGATATAACTGTGAATTTCTAATATACATTATATGCTTTTTTCATGAATTTAATTATGACTGTTATAACCTGCATTTGATTTTGCCCTTGACTCATACATATTGTAACTGATGTATCAGAGTTCTCTGTCGACTCAGAGATACAAATGTTCAATAAATGTGAAATATGCAGAAGAATCACCAACTCATCATTCATTCAGATGTTGTTACGGAAGGGGAAATTCAATATGGCTGCCATGTCACGTGATCATGACGTCATACTACAGGCGTGGGATCAGATATTGCCCCTGGTTGTTAAAGACATTTAGTGTGAAATGTCATATTTCATCTAAATGTTTTTCTGTAGATTTGCCATAAAAATTTGTCAAAAAAGGCTCTTTGATTTTTTATTAATATCATAAAAATTTTTCTGATATTATTTAGGTTATATGAAGCTTTAAATTTGGCTTATTAATGAAAGACAAGAAATACACAGATAATAAAATCGTTCATATAATATTTTCATTCTCATGGTGATTTTAAAAGTTGGGTAAATTTACAGTATTAAAATCATAAAAATATTGACTGCTCCATTATGACAATAAATTTAGTTCTCTTTTAGGTAAAATACGGCAATGAAATGTGTGTATCATTCAAGCAGACTATTGTACCCTCACGGCACTCGAGATTTTAGTAATAATTTTAAAAGCATTTCGACATTTTTATGTACATTTTCCTTCTTCTTTGAATCTGATATAACCACAGTGAAACTTCAAATACAATTTAAAATCCAGTTACATCTTTGTAGACAAAAAAAAATCCATTTGTATGTTTGTAAAAATGTGCCGAAATACAAATTACATCTACGTGAAAAAAAATCCATTTTTGTTGGTAAAATATACCAAAATATAAATTAATCATTTTCACGAGCAAGAAACGACGATTAAGCGAATTTTATTTCGTTAATCGCCAACGTTACAATAACGCCGAATTTTTCATTCTTAGACCACCCCCTCCCCAAGGGAGGCTCCTTTTCAAGCACTCTTGTCTAATTGCATACTCGTTTTTGCATAATGTTCAGCGGGGAATCCGACGTCGCAAAAAAAAGCGA
>NC_089762.1:37215890-37228390 GCF_040412425.1 Macrobrachium rosenbergii | reverse complement strand
CGCCGGAGAAACGAAACTAATAATTTAGAGAACATTTTCCGCGCGCTGCTGCTGCTGCTGCTGCTGCTGCTGTCTCGCGTGGCGGGGTGGGAAGAGAGCAGCGGACATGGCGGCCTTTGCTTCATAAATAGTTGCTAGGGCTCGATGAAGCTCTCCCAGAGAAGTTAAATGGTTGGAAGGCTCCGGGCTTTTGAGACGGTGCAAGTATTATTAAGGGGTCACTGGAACTGTTTTGTAGAACCTGTCTTGAACGGGTTAATTTAGTTTTCTGTAAAAGAAAACTATTGTGCCGGCTTTGTCTGTCCGTCCGCCCTCAGATCTCAAAAAACTACTGAGGCTAGAGGGCTGCAAATTGGTATGTTCATCATCCACCCTCCAGTCATCAAACATACCAAATTGCAGCCCTCTAGCCTCAGTAGTTTTTATTTTATTTAAGGCTAAAGTTAGCCATAATCGTACTTCTGGCAACGATAGAGGACTGGCCACTACCCGGCCGTGGTTAAAGATTCATGGACCGCGGCTTATACAGCATTTTACCGAGACCACCGAAAGATAAATCTGTTTTCGTGGCCTTGATTATACGTTGTACAGAAAACTCGGTTGCGGCGAAGAAACCTAGGGGCACATTCTACTTGTTTGTCATTTTTTTCGGTACAGAAGGGATAAGGACACCTTTAGGGAATTTTGGCAAGAATTTAAAACCAAGCCAAGATTCCATATTTTATTTTTATTAGATATTACTTTCTATTTTCATTTTTCGATTAGGAAGAAAGCGCATGCAAGATATAGGTAAATGTGCAGTGTGAAAGTTGTGTATCTATGCTGCACTGATGAATTTTCAGTGTGGGTGTAAGAATGTTTCCAAGCAATCACTAGTCAGGGTAAACGGCCTACGCCATTTATACTGGCTATTCCACACTAAAATATGAAGAAAATTAGCACAGTTTTTCATGGGTTTTTTTTAAGTACTCCTTCGGCAATATTTTACTTGGATTGCTGTATGTAAAGAGAGTTGATATTGTTGTAAAAACAAGAAAGATCAAAATGTATTATGTAAATTAGCCTAAAACAAGCATTTAAATAATTTGCTGTAAATAAATATTCGTCAGAAATACAGTAATAGAGCCTTGCAACCGCTTACATCATGAAAAGGTAGGAGAGATTGCCTTTCATGCGATAATATAGTTTCTTGCAGCTTGTGCGAGCCATTGTGCAATCAAGCATAATACCTTGACATTATAAGCATTCATTATCATGATTATGTATGTCTAAACTGTGTCTCATACTGAATTCTGTTGTTTACGAGTATAGTTAATGACGATTTCTGTTCAGGACAAGAAAAAATTAAACACGTTTTGCTTATCTTAACTTTTTATTTGAAAATGCAGCTTCTTGCAATCTATGTGAGCCATTGTGCAATCAAGTATAATGCCTTCACATTGTAAACATACATTATAATGACAATGCATGACTATGCTGTGTCTCATACTGAATACTGTCACTTATTTTTGACGATTCCTGTTTAAGTAAATAAAAAAGTAGATTCTGCTTATCATAAGCAAATTATACCTAGTTTACCCTGAGACAATATATAATTATCTTGGAAAGATTTCCCATCTCCTATACCGCGAATACATTTATTTGTGACGATTCCTGCTTAAATAAATAAAAAAAATTTATATTCTGCTTATCATAAGCAAATTATACCTAGATTACCCTGAGACAATATAATTACTTGGGAAAGATCTCCCATCCCTTATACAATGAATACATTCATTTCTGACGATTCCAGTTTAAATAAAAACAATAAGTATATTCTGCTTATCATAAGCAAATGATACCTTGTTTACCCTGAGACAACATTATTACCTGGGAAAGATCTCCTGTCCCTTTATAGAATGAATACATCTATTTCTGACGGTTCCTGTTCAAATGCATAAAAAAGTATATTCTCTTTATCATAAGCAAATGATATCTTGTTTACCCTAAGGCAACATAATTACCTGGGAAAGATCTCCTGTCCCCTTATACAATGAATTCATCTATTTCTGAAGATTCCTGTATAAATAAATAAAAAGTATATTCTGCTAATCATAAGGAAATGATTCCCACTTAACCCTGAGACAATATATAATTACCTGGGAAAGATCATTTCGGACGATTCCTATTTAAATAAATAAAAATTAAACTAGATTCTGCTTATCGTAAGCAAATTATACCTATTTCACCCTGAAACAATATATAATTACCTGGGAAAGATCTCCCGTCCCCTTACGCAATGAATACCTGCACCTGTAGGACTTTTTCTTTTTCTGTGTCATCGAGAGTAAAGTAACTTGAAGGTGGGGGCGCGGGGACGGGGGGTATTAAAGCAGTCCTTGAAAATGAAGAAAAATTGCTCCCACTCAACTTAAGTCTGCCAAGTTTTTTTTTTTTCGCTTCTCCTTTTCTTTATTCAGATGAAGATAAATAGCTGAGCTGTAGTCATCATCATGAGTGGAGGTGGAGCTGGGAGCTGAAAGTAAAGGTTGGAAACGAGGGGAAATTTTGGGGTGAACCCAGCTAAAAGATTGGTATTCATGAGAGAGAGAGAGAGAGAGAGAGAGAGAGAGAGAGAGAGAGAGAGAGAGGGGGGTTTAAGAATAACTTTAAAATGCAGACGAGTTTATTTAAGAAGAGACCCTTGAGAGAGAGAGAGAGAGAGAGAGAGAGAGAGAGAGAGAGAGAGAGAAGATATCTTCATAAAACATCTCGTCTGCCTTTTAAAGTTATTCTTTAAACCATCTCTCTCTCTCTCTCTCTCTCTCTCTCTCTCTCTCTCTCTCTCTCTCTCTCTCTCTCTCACAAGGGTCTTTTATTAAATAAACTCGTCTGCATTTTAAAGTTATTCTTTATACCAACCCCTCTCTCTCTCTCTCTCTCTCTCTCTCTCTCTCTCTCTCTCTCTCTCTCTCTCTCTCTCTCAAGGGTCTCTTCTTAAATAAACTCGTCTGCATTTTAAAGTTACTCTTTGAACCATCCTCTCTCTCTCTCTCTCTCTCTCTCTCTCTCTCTCTCTCTCTCTCTCTCTCTCTCTCTCAGGGGTGTCTTCTAAAATAATTTATTCCTTTATTTTTACCAGTTAATTCAAGAGGCAATTTTACGAGAAGCAAAAATGTATTTGTAAGTCCTTCAGTTACTTGCTCTCGTACTTGTAGGCATCATGAGATATAATATAAGTAAATATATGAGATATATTAACGTATAATCGTAACTATAGAGATATTCTAAAGACGAATTTTTTGATGTTAGTTTGGCCCCCACAACAGTCTTCCCCTGGCTAAATTTTTTTTCCTCTCGTGTAAATCTTGAGGGGTAGACCAACCTTGTTTTTTTTTTTGCAGACTATTTTTTTCCTTCCTCCTTATCTTCAATATTTTTCCATACCGCCTGAGCAGTAATCATATTCCTGATTACTGATTCCCACTGGCTTCCTCATTCCTAGAAATGCCAAAACATATTCCTAGTAATTTACTCTGAGCCAGATCAGATCAACCTCAGATCTAAATTGAGTCCTTCATTCCAGATTTTACAAACTCTCTCTCTCTCTCTCTCTCTCTCTCTCTCTCTCTCTCTCTCTCTCTCTCTCTCTCTCTCTCTCTCTCTTGAAATGATCCGTCATTAAGCTGCGGTTCCTTGGACTTGCTGAGCTTGATTCCAGTAATTTGTCTGATATTTACGTAAGGCTCGGTATGAGGAAAATAGTTACACTGCCAAATTTAAGAACGAGTTGGTAAATATGTAACTAGAGTGGCCATAATGGTAATTTACCAAATAATTGGGAGTATTGATATAAAAGAATAACTTTTATATGTCATGAAAACGAAGCAAATCTTAGAAAAAAAAATTAAATGAAAACCAGAGGAACTGAAAAGTAAAAATCGAAAAGTCCTCTACATGGGAATCCATTTACATATTCATGTTCCTACCTAGAGCACCAATTAAAAAAAAAATAAAATAGTCATAATGGCAATTTACCAATTGTGAGTCTTCATATAAGTGAATAATTGTCATGTGTCCATAAAAACGAAGTCAACGTTAAAAAAATTTTATATGAAAACCAGACGAACTGAAAAGATAAAATTGAAAAATCCTGTACATGGGCATCCACTTATATTTCCTATACCTACCTAGAGCACAAAAAAAAATAAATAAATTAAAATAAAAACATGATAATAAAAGGAGACTTTATAAATCCCACGCAAGCAGGCCTCAGGAAGAAAAATGTAATGATAATGCAAACTCCCTCGTGTCTCCTTGTGGAACGTTGAGTCAGCTCTCAAAACGGCGCCGCTGTTGTCTCTCAAAACATTGAATGATCTGTTGTCGACCTTTGGATGGGTGGTTAGGGGAAATGGGGTTGGATAGAAAGGATATCAAATGGAATACGAAAGCATGGTGGGCCCACTCGGCGTCCTTCGAGCACCTCCCAGAGCTTCATTTGAAGTCCGGCGGATAAAAGGGAATAATGAACGCTGATATTCCGACCAGACAAAGAGCTGCTGGAGAAAGACCGGGATTTTGGGGGACCCGCTCTTGGGTTTTAAAATTATTGTGATGATGGGAAGTATCGTCTGTCGTTCTGGAAAGCGCTTTCACTTGAACAGTTGTTTTTCCTTTTTTTATTTAAAGATATCTTTTATATGTAGATATATGTTGGTATTGATTATATTCTCTTTTTTTTTTAATTTAAAGATATCATCTATATATGTAGATATATGTTGGTATTTATTATATTCCCTTTTTAAAATTAAAGATATATTTTATATGTAGATATATGTTGGTATTTATTATATTCCTTTTTTTTAAATTAAAGATATATTTTATATGTAGATATTTGTTGGTATTTATTATATTCATTTTTTAAATTTAAAAATATCTTTATATGTAGATAAATGTTGGTATCCATTATATATTTTTTTTAGATTTAAAGGTATCTTTTATATGTCGATATCTCTTAATATTTATTATGGCCCTTTTTTAATTTAAAAACATCTTTATATGCAGATATAAATAATGTTGGTATCTATTATATTCTTTTTTTTTTAATTAAAAGGTATCTTTTATATGTAGATATATGTTGGTATTTATTATATCGTTTATTTGTTGATGGGTTAAAGAGTGCTTTCTTTTGTATGTATTAAGAAAAATCTTATTACGCTTGAGGATATAACTTTAATTTGTAAATTTATGTTATTATGTATTGTATTGTTTATTTGTTAATGGGTTTAAATATTTCTTCTTTTGTGTACATTATGAAACATAATCTGTTCTTTTGCCGGTACACGTCCTATTTACATAATATAATTTATTATTATTATTATTATTTTTTATTATTATTATTATTATTATTATTATTATTATTATTATTATTATTATTATTATTATTCTGTTGGAAAGAATGGCAGCATCAATGGGATTGATTTTATATTATTATTATTATTATTATTATTATTATTATTATTATTATTATTATTATTGTATTCTGTTGAAAAGAATGGCAGCATCAGTGGAACTGATTATTATTATTATTATTATTATTATTATTATTATTATTATTATTATTATTATTATTATTATTATTATTCGTGAACCCATCTTGATCTTCATTCTGTAAAAACACCCCATCTCTCTCTCTCTCTCTCTCTCTCTCTCTCTCTCTCTCTCTCTCTCTCTCTCTCTCTCTCTCCTACACTTTTTTTTTTCTAACCAAACGAGTCAGCTGGGCCATAAGGTTGTTTCCCAAGGGCCTCGTCTGCCCTTAGGCTAGTCTGGGATCACATGGCTTAGGGGAAACAGGTCTTGCCTCGTAAGTTCCCAGTTTACAACGCATGGTATAGGAAGAATTGCCTCATGGATGTTTTTTCCTTTTTTTTTTGGATGGGGAAGGGAAGGAGTTGGGTCTTTTTATCTGCTAGTTTTTCTTGTTGATCCTCAAATTATAAATACAGATGATTAATTCAGCAAGATACAGAAACCCTTGTTTAATGTGTAAAGCATAAAATAATAGAGTGGAAATCAAGTTAACTCTTTGATTCCGTGGATACAAAACCCGACTGTTGAAATATTTCTTTTGTCCATTACTGTTGTGAAGACAAAACGCCATTATGGATATTTTGCCGTTAGCTTCACGTCAGAAATGTCTGTCGTCGTTCTCGGCTTTGAAAGATATTTTTAGCTCATGGAAACTGCAAAGGGACGGGGGCCCGGGGAGGGGGGGTGGTTGTCTAGGTGAGTGAGGGGGCTACGGGGAAGTGGGGTGGGGGTTATGTGGCAATGCGGAAATTGCTTTTCTCCTTGACCCTCTGCATAGTCCAGTGACATGAATTCTTGGATTTCAGTTGATTGGATTTATATTTTTTTTTTTTTTATTTAAGCTTTCTGATCTTTTCCGGAAATTGTAATGGGGAAATTGCACTCAGCTTTCGACAAGAGGTTTTAGCGACGGAATGATAGAGCTTGTTAGGAAACGGTTTGAAAGTGGATTAGCTTCACAGGTAAATATATCGTGGGAAAGGAACTTCAGATGTTTCTGAACTGAATTTTCTATTGAATTTGAGTTCCGTGACTTGCATTTAGCCAATTTCATTTCACTTGTTTCGTCTGAGGGTTTATTAGATTTATGTAAATTTCTATTGACGTTGAATAAAAGCGAGTTGACGAAATGTTTAATGAGATTTTGCCTGGAATGAAAGAGTTTCTTAAGAGAGACGACAAAGGGTAGTCATAGGGAAATAATAAATCTTGCTTATTATTCCCCTCTGTTTACCCGCCTATCTGTCTGGCTAGTTTCCTGCCTGCGTTAGATGACTCGTTTTTCAAGTTTGTCGAGGAAAAAAGTTTGTGGTCATTGGTAATACCAAGTGCTGTGGGATATTCGCAATTATTAAATATAATGGTGTCTGTAAAAAAAATTATTATGGAGTGGAAGAATGACAAGAGAATCTAGCGATTACTTTTAGCCAGATATACTGTATATATATATATATATATATATATTATATATATATATATATATATATATATATATATATATATATATATATATATATATATATATATAATTTTTATATATATATATGAAATTTTTTATCACACCGTGATTTATATACAATCATGAAGCTACAAATGTCGCTTAATATCAAATTCACGCTACCTCGGGAATATCTCCGCTGGAGAATTATCACCGAAGGGGAATTTATAAGTGATAAATGGATTGGTACTGCCGGGTCGCGATCCCTCGAGTTGCTGGGTAAGTGCTGTGTCGAGGGATCGTGACCCGGCAGTACCAATCCATTTATCACTTTTAAATTCCCCTTCGGTGATAATTCTTCATCGGAGATATTCCCGAGGTAGCGTGAATTTCATATTACGTGACATTTGTAGCTTCATGGTTATAAATATACATATATATATATATATATATATATATATATATATATATATATATATATATATATATATATATATATATACATACATACATACATACATACATACATACATACATACATACATACATACATACATACATATCAAACATAAACCAAATTATTTTTGTGCATACATTATCTTCCTTTGAGGTTCTTGAATACGTCCGAGCAAAATAAAGAAACAGCGCTCAGCGCTCGCCAAGAAATATGATAATAGTTCCAAGACGTCCGGAACATCAATTGTGTCAAAGTACAGTTAGTAAACGAAATTTCCGTCGCTTCGAAACTTTCTTCATAACTAGTAATTGCCACTGACAGTTTCAAGATTAAAGACTCAAGTTTCAAAACAATTTCAAGCGAAGAAGTTTAAAGAGTCTTTGCCTGTCTCGCTCCATAAATGCATCTTTTCCTCTCTTCCTCCCAGACTTGCTTCGCTTGAAATTCCTTTTTTGTTTTTTTTTGTTTTTTGCTTTCTGTTTTTTTTTGGGGAGTTAGGGGTAAGAGGGAGGGGGAGGGTAGGAAGGTGGGGGTGGATAGGGGGTGGAGGCTGAGTGATGTCCCCTTATTTTTCATGATTGAAGAACCTGTTGTACAATAATAATAAAACTGTCTCTATATAAATTATATTTATATATACATATGTATATATAGCCTATACTACATACGTACATACATACATACATATATATATGTATGTATGTATATACATATTCATATAAATAATACATACATACATACATATATATATATATTATATATGTATATATATATATATATATTCATATATATATATATATATATATATATATATATATATATATATATATATATATATATATATATATATATATAATTGGGCACTACATTAATTTCATGGTAACCACAGAGTAGTTCATAAAGATTTTTCCACAATATCAGTTACGTGAGGTAATATTTGTTGCTATTAATAATTTTTAAAAAAAGACTTATTTTCTTCAAGCATACTCTACTGCAACGACGTTCTAAAAAAAAAGTAAAATTTATCTTATCCTTATTAACCTTTCATGTTTCCCGTCTCACGATCCAATTTAAAGTTCAAAGGAAATCCTTTTCTCTTGATCCTTTGTGACTAAAATAATGCCGTAAGGATTTCTTTCCCCCACTCCCCCACTAAACTCCAGACTCCCACCACCCCCACCCTCCCCCCGCCTTTAACGAAGTGCATTGTCATATTTTCTCTCGCTTTGTGCTCAAATATTATTATTCATCCGGGAAGAAGAAGAAGCTTCTTCTTGCTAAGGATCCTTCAAGAAGACAAATTTTTTAATATTAAAATATTTGCCAGAGGCTGCAGACATGCATACACATACATGCTTTATATATATATATATATATATATATATATATATATATATATATATATATATATATATATATATATATATATATATATATATATATATATATATATATATATATATATATATATATATATATATATATATATATATATATATATATATACATACATTATGTGTATATATATATAAATATATAATATATATATTTATGTAAATCATATATAAATATGTATGTATATACAAAATACAGTATCCAATCTAAATAATATGTTGTCATGTATACGCAATTGTTTATAGCCTAATTTGATGTTTTACGGACGTGTTGTCACTGTTTTTTAAAATGTTTTCTTTCAGTCTCCTCACTTCCACTGCTCAAGTGTGTTCTTGTGTGTAATTCCGTGGTGAATCTGTTTTCTTGTTTATATTATATCTTATACTTCTTATTGATTTTCTTTGTTTTAGTGTTTTCAATATAATTTATGTAAATATTTTTGAATGTAAATTTAAACTATCATAGTGTCTAAAATTGATTTAGCCTTGAAAATGGGACTGGAAAGTTTGTCGCGAAACGTTGGCCAATAAACTGTTTTGTGTACAAGATGCCTCTCCTCCTTCACCTTGTATATATATATATATATATATATATATATATATATATATATATATATATATATATATATATATATATATATATATATATATATATATATATATATATATATATATATATATATATATATATATATATATATATATATATGTATGTATTAATGAAAATCAATTATATAAGTATTAATGTTCATGGCAAGTATCGGTTCATTAACTTGAACCCAGAAAGCGAAGCATGAAAAAAACATGGCATCGCCCACGTCTTCACAAATAACCCATTTTCCAGCAATTTCTTCTCCCTCCACACACTCCCCTTTCACTCCAACACCTCTCTCTCCTCTCTCCCCCCTCCTCCACCCTCCGTCAACACCTTTTCTCCCCGTCCCCTCCCTCCACCCTCCCTTCAACACCTTTTCTCCCCCTCCCCCCTCCACCCTCCCCACTCCCCCCTCCTCCCTCCACTCCCCTCCCTCCACCTCCTCCAACACCCTCCCCCCCCCCTCCCTCCCCCCGTTCCTCAACCCACCCTCAACCAAGGAGTCAATGAGACGGAGGCGTGAGTTCCAGAGATAAAATCTTTATTGCATGGTGGGAGGAGGGTAGGGGGGGGGGCGCTTTAAGACGGTTTGGGAGAGGGGGAAGGTTGGTGTTCATGCTCTGGACGAGACACCTCATTTATGCTCCTTTCTTGAACGATGTAAATACTGCCCGGGAATATTGGATCTCTGCCTCGCTATTAAGTGGTCATGTCGTTTAGTGGGTTAGTTTTCTCGACGGGCAAATTAGGCGAAATGTATGACACAATATGCAATTTGCAGTTAGGAGAAGAAATTTAGTTCATTACTCATGAATGTCATATAAAGGTCGTTGGTCTTTCTTCAGTTTAATGTTCAGTAAAGTTTTCTTGAGGCAAATGAGGTACAATGTATGACACTATGCATTTTGTAATTCTGTAAAGAAATTAGTTCAGTATTCATAAAAGTCTTATCAAGGCCAAGAAATTAGTTCAGTATTCATAAAAGTCTTATCAAGGCCCTTGGTCTTTCTCCAGTATATAAAAGCCGAATAATGAATGCTCTATCCAGTCGAAGACTTTTCTTGTCACTTTTTGTAGGGATGGTTTCTAATCCTTTCATTTGAAAAGACTTTACTTTGTAAATAAATATTTAGATATAATAGTTTTTCTATTTTTACAATCAGAATTCTATGCTTGCTACCATCTTTTAATTTCAGTATTCTTTATTAGTCACTCTTTTTTTCTGTCATGAATTATTAAATAAATGGTGATAGTTAAGGAATATTTAGATTATTTATTAATATTTCTTAATCTTGATTTGTATACGGGAAATAACTGTGTATGTGTGCATGTTCATTTTCTAGTCCCCGTTGCAGTTTAGTCTGCGTAGACCACTTTCATTAGAAATTTGGTGTGATGCAGTATAGTGATGCATTATATAGTAGTTCCCAGGGTCGTCCAATTACAGACAAAAATAATATTTTGATGATTTTTAGGCTCTAAAGTATTGATTTGAGAAACTGAGAAGCCCTTGGCTGGAGACTCCGTAGCTTTTTATCAATATCAGCTTGCATACAGAAATGGGCCCCTCAAAACCCACGTTCCTAGCTTTGTCTAGCTTCTGTGACAACCACCCCACCCCCATAAAAGATTTAGGGGTGATTAGACAATTGCAGTGGTAACTTTCAAGAAAGAGACGACCTTTCAAAATTCTGCAATGCAGAAGCAAAATAGCAGCAAGTCAACGAAAGTCCTGCCAATAACTCCAATTGAATTACCTCGTAATTCTCGAGAAGGACCTCTCGTGTAATGTTGAATGGGTCTTTTACAAAACCTTTCGGAGAGAGCGGGAAGGCACGGACCATTTTGAGAATGATTTAGGTGCAGTGCAGGAGTATGTTTTAAGAGGGCACTTATGCCGGAGTTATTTTCCTTGCTTCTCGAGATGTATGGAGAGTTGTATGTTTTCATGTAAAATACCGTTTCTTTTATGCTGGAGAGTGATTAATTTCCCTTTTCATTCTCAATGGCTGAATGAAGTAGACATGAGCCGTTACAAGGGTAGGGAAAAGATTAGTGATGGTTTTTTTTTTTTTATTCAGTAGGGAATAAGGCTGAACTCTGGCAGAAACCGAGGTTTTATTGGCTGTTTGATCTCACCATAATGCAACTTTATGATCCATTACACGCCATTAACACTGGACTGCATGATTTTAACATACGTATCACCCAGTGTTGCCAGAATTTGATGCACACTAGATCATGCTTTGTGTATCAAGAGGTGTTTTTTTTTTTCCATTCTGTGTGACAAAAATTGAATTGAATATCTCACTTGTCATCATTCCTAGGTCCTCTTATAATCCTAAACCATTGTTGGAAAATGTTCCGGCCATCTAAATCCATTGAATGACGCTAAACACTTCAGTGTAGTTCACAAAAGGGAATGTTTGCATTTCTTACAAAATATCCCTTATGTATATATATTTTTTTTTCATGAGTTTTTTTTTTTTTTTTTTACATCTGTAAGTGTACAAAATTTAAACGAAGTAAGTAACTTTCATAATGCTTGCACGTGACAACTTGTGCCTTTTTTATCTAAAGATTAAATTATAGAGCAAATGATAGTGTAACGAATAAAAAAAATAACTGTTAATGACCATGATGAACGCAAAGCTTAATGTTGTCAGTCATAAGCAAATACTAAAGTAACTTTTATATTGCTTATAATTGAAAACTGTTTCTTTTTTAATTTCAAGTATTAAAAAATTGCATACCAAAGAGTTATGAATAATAGAATTTAAAATATTACATTTAAGTTAAGTATACCTTAGTTTAACCAGACCACTGCGCTGATTTCAGCTCTCCTAGGGCTGGCCCGAAGGATTAGATTTATTTTACGTGGCTAAGAACCAGTTGGTTGCCTAGCAACGGGACCTACAGCTTATTGTGGAATCCGAACCACATTATATCGAGAAATGAATTTCTATCACCAGAAATAAATTTCTCTAATTCTTCATTGGTCAGACGGAGACTTGAACGCGGGCACAGCAGAGTGCTAGCCGA
>NC_089762.1:37203390-37210890 GCF_040412425.1 Macrobrachium rosenbergii | reverse complement strand
TGGTTTAACGAGCGTTAGCCAGCATGATGGAAAAGGGTTGAGATATGCATTTGCTCAAATGACTTTATATAATATTAAAATGAGAGGCAGGCCGGGCAATAGTAGCTCTAAATAGGTTGTGTTTTGTAATTAATTTCTTATCTATTTATTTACTAATTTGTTACCTTTTTTTCTCTTCTAATAATTGATCTCTTCTCCTCCTATTACCTTCTGTTACTTTTCAAATAAACGCTATATTCTTAGGAAGCTTGAATTTCAAGTCAGTGGCCCATGTGTCTTACCTGTTTATTTATTAATTTGTTAATTTATTTATTCTTTCAATAGTAGCTCTAAATTTGCTGAAATCATACCCCTCAATAATGCAGGCTGTGGTACAGGCAGATGGAGGCCACACAAAATATTAAATACTCAGAGAGAAACTTAAATGAATACCTGTTCTGAATTAGTTGTATTTTGTAATTCACTTACCCCTTTTTCCTGTTTATTTATGAATTTATTACCTTTTTTTCTCTCTCTACTAATTAACTGATCTCTTCTCCTTTCTGTATTTCGTATTACCCTTCTGTTACTTCTTTCTAATGAACACTGTAATATTCTTTGGAAGCTTGAATTTCAAGTCAGTGGCTCCTGTATCTTACCTGTTTATACATTTATTTGTTAATTTATTTATTCTTTTCTAATACCTAACCATTTTTTTCTGTATTTCCTATTACATTCTGTTACTTCTTTCAAATGAACGTCATATTCTTTGGAAGCTTGAATTACAAGTCAGTGTCCATTTTCTGAGTAATAATAATAATAATAATAATAATAATAATAATAATAATAATAATAATAATAATAATAATAATAATAATAATAATAATAATAAAGCGTTTGGTGAGGATAAAAATGTCAAGGTAAAACAGTCATGGAATGAGTGAAATGACTCCTATATTAAGACATGAGAGTAGATTTTTTTTTGTTTCATTCTAAGCAATGTGTGTTTAGTACAAACATATAATCATAGCTTGGGTGTTATAGATCAGTGTGGCAGGTCTGTTCTGGTCCTGAGTGTCACTGATAATATAGTGAACGTCATTGTTAAGTAAAAAAAAAACGTAGTTTTTAGATTTTGTTGTAGAAAAGGGTTCTGAGGTACGTTTTTCTTACAAATCAAATACAGTTCAGTGGTTTTCCTTTTGACCAGCATGTTTTCGATAACTGATAAGTATTTCAGAAATTAAATATACCGGTGATAGAGTATATGCAGAACTAGACACAGAGAAATTTTTATTTGAAATGGTTTTTGACCTTCAAGGTTACTGCTTTTGTAGCATCCCCTTGGTTACAGTTAGATAAACAGAACGAATTACGAATATTCTTCGTCATTTGCTTCAAGGCTCAACGGAAAGGGGTTGGTGCAGTGAAAATATAGATGAAAATAATAGTTTTAGAATAAAAGAGCAAGAGTAACGAAAAGAAACAGACTGAAGTAATGTCATTCCTTTTACACTGAGACCTTGAGTCCTCCTGATTTGCAATTCACTTAAATATTTTCCCTTTCCCGAGAAGTTTAAAATCCTCCCGAAGAAGGGTATTGTGGAATGGAAAGTCTCTCTCTCTCTCTCTCTCTCTCTCTCTCTCTCTCTCTCTCTCTCTCTCTCTCTCTCTCTCTCTCTCTCTCTCTCTCTCTCTCCTTTTGTTACCTAAGTGGTCCCTGGGAAAAGTTTACGAAAGTAGTGTCACCTCTTAGAAAAAACAGATATATTTATTCTGGGTAGTTTGACCTGACAGCGAAATTTAGCCATTTTCCCATGAAAAGGTGGAGTTTACATGATTTATAAACTATAAAAGACGATGGGTGTATCTAATTTCATTAAGTGTTATCTAGAAATGAGGTTTGATAGCACAGTACAGAAATGTTTCAAAACAACCCCAGGAATATTGGTGAAACACCGGCATAATATCTTTGGAAAGACTGGACATTTCTTTTTGCAACTTATATTTTTTCTTCCTTAAAGAAACTACTTCATTCATACATTACTATTAAAATAGTTTTACCAGACAACAGAGCTGATTATCACCTCTATATATATATATATATATATATATATATATATATATATATATATATATATATATATATATATATATATATATATATATATATATATATATATATATATATATATATATATATTTTATTTTTTTTTTTTTTTTTTTATTTAAATCACAATTTTTCAAAAAGTTTGGAATTAGGTTAATTGTAAATGTTGAAGTTTCTGACAAGATTTCACTGATCTATTTATTTCCAAAACTTGATGTTCGCTGCTGGTTATACTTTGGACATTCACACAACGAATGTCTAATTGTTATCACCACTAATTACCAAGTTACTCTCGTTTGTATGAAATTTCAACAATTGCATCATTAGGCAACATAATTCAAGAGAGACGAATTCGACAAAACTGCCCCCTAAGTTTCCATAAAGAAATGACAATGAACGGAAAAAAAGGGCTCACATACATTAGCTGTACCGCCCAGACTATGTTGCTGAGTTTCCAACCGTCGGACAACGGAACGGAATAAAACGCTGGAAAAGAGAACCAAATTTGCCTCTCTACCCACAGACTGCAAATGCGATGCAAATTGGAAATGATGCAACATCAGAATCGTTTCGCTGGGCTTTCAATACCGGACTCTCTGCAATCTGTACATTTGCATGTCGGACAGTTTACGAAATGATCTCGGCCAGTGTATTGTTCCCAGTTGGTTTTTACCATTGTAATTATGGAATACTTGGCTGGTAAACGCTTGTCCATTGGATAGCAGCGCATTTGCTTTTGAATGGCTCCATGTGGAAGACGTGTACGATTCCATTTAATATTTTATACGTCTTGTATTTATACATAGTTTGTTACATATTAATTTTCACTATTTCTGTTCTATTTTTCTTGAAGTATACAGATATAGGAAGATAAAACTGAGATAGAGAGAGAGAGAGAGAGAGAGAGAGAGAGAGATCCGAAAACTGAGTACTTATCGAAAATTTTTACACCTAAGTAACTAGTCCTCATAATCTGTACATCGATTTTCTGCATGTGAAAGGGGAGAGAGAGAGAGAGAGAGAGAGAGAGAGAGAGAGAGAGAGAGAGAGAGAGGAGAGAGAGAGAGAGAGAGAGAGAGAGAGAGAGATATTGGAATTTCCATGCATTACAGCAGAGCGAATTACCCACATTGCGCACACAGTCATTCTTTTTTTCGACCTCAACTGAAGCTGGTTAAGATAATCCTCCACCCAGTTCAGTAAAGCTGAATGACCTAGCTGTTTGAGCTTCGCTATTTAGCTCGCTCTGAAAATAATATTCATCAGGTAATACCGGCGAAATCATGTTAATTAGGGCCGCTAATTGTTCGCCCTACGGCCAGTGTATATTTGAGCAGCATCGTTAGCTAATTGATGCGCCAAAGATGAAATAATTCACAAGCAATTAATTATCGCTATTTGGGTCAGACAGCTAATGTTGCGACCGCCATTTCCCGGCGTATGACAGAGTGTCTTGCATTAAAATAATATTTGTTGCGTCGAATTAGCGACATGGAAACTCTCTCTCTCTCTCTCTCTCTCTCTCTCTCTCTCTCTCTCTCTCTCTCTCTCTCTCTCTCTCTATATATATATATATATATATATATATATATATATATATATATATATATATATATATATATATATATATATATATTAACGAAATAATATTAGCCTTCCTTAATCCGAGAGAATTTCGGGAAATAATGAGTAGATTGCTACTCAATTCTCTCTCTCTCTTTCTCAATGAAATACTATTAGCCTTCCGTAATCCGAAAGAACTTCGGAAAATAAAGAGCAGATTGCTACTCAGATTCTCTCTCTCTCTCTCTCTCTCTCTCTCTCTCTCTCTCTCTCTAAATGAAATAATATTAGCGTTCCTGAATCCGAGAAAATTTCGGGAAATAGAAAGTAGATTGCTACTCAATCCCCCCCCCCTCTCTCTCTCTAATGAAATGAAATAATATTAGCCTTCCTTACCCAGAGAAGGTTTCATACAATAAAGAGTAGATTGCTCCTCATATTTACGTCTCTCTCTCTCTCTCTCTCTCTCTCTCTCTCTCTCTCTCTCTCTCTCTCTCTCTCTCCGTGCTCCCATTTTGTGTAATTGCTCATTTCAGGAAATGGGCAATGAAGGGTCCCACTCCGTGAAACGTACAGTCATTTGCCCAGTTCATGAATTGAGCAATTTCTGTCTCCCAGTTCCTTCTGGCTGGGTAAATATTTTCCTCCTCTGCCTGGTTCGTGCAGTTGCTTGCATTTTTTCTTTTCGTTTTTTTTATTCACATAATATTCTTTAAATATGCTGTATATATCGCAGGTCAAAGCAGAGTTTGCTCAGATAAAACAAATAACTCGTGGGTTGTTTTATAGCTGAAACGCCAATGTTAAATCATCACATTTATGTTAAATGTTTAGTCAAAGATAGATACGAAATGACACGCGCTTTGTGTCCCATGATATTTCAGTGAAAAAATAGTCACATTTTATGCTAAATATTCGATCCAATGTAAGATACAGAATATCACATGCTTTGTACAGTGTCATTCTAATCATGCCATGATATTTAGGGAGTTCCACATTATATTAATTCCTCTCTTATAGGGTTTATCATTGAAGTTGGCCCCTCTAATGTGCCTAAAACACCAGCTAATGGTTGAGAAGGCTCTGTACCTGTATAGATAAATGTCTGATAAACAGCTATTATTATTATTATTATTATTATTATTATTATTATTATTATTATTATTATTATTATTATTATTATTATTATTATTATTTCATCCCTGTAAACTACTATAGAACTGGCTAAATCCAACGAGCACCCTTCAGTCAAAGTTGTTAGGCATTAGGAGGCGTGTTGCGTTTCGCCACTGAAAGGTATCTTAATGGAAACAGCGGGGATTTTGCAGCAAAAGGTAAATCCGTCTGTGATTCTGAATTCTGTTCTGGGAGTAAATCCTCAGTAGTCAACACTCACGCTCCCCATCCCATACAAACACCAAATGGATTAGCCGTAATGGAAACTGGATCATGGTATCTCTCTCTCTCTCTCTCTCTCTCTCTCTCTCTCTCTCTCTCTCTCTCTCTCTCTCTCTCTCTCTCTCTCTCTCTCTCTCTTCCCTTAAGCTTTATATGGGTGTATTATTTCAATCTGAAGGACAAGTTATATAACTGGGTGGATAGGAGAACAGGTACCTATAATCCTCCTTACTCTCTCTCTCTCTCTCTCTCTCTCTCTCTCTCTCTCTCTCTCTCTCTCTCTCTCTCTCTCTCTCTCTCTCTCTCTCTCTCTCCCAAACAAAGAAAACAGATATCTAGGGAATATTAAGTAATCATGGATAATTTTTATTATTATTATTATTATTATTATTATTATTATTATTATTATTATTATTATTATATTATTATTTATTACTGATTTCTCTCGGTTTCGAAGTTTTCGTTACTGTATTTTTTATCCTTAACTTCGTTTAATATTATTTGCAAAGCCATTATTATTACCATTGTTATTCGTTACCATTATTATTGTAAATAAGGCACGCCTCAAATTTGGGGATTTCGACCACCAACCTTTGATCTACTACTAGTAGGCTAGATTTATAGGGAAGAGAGCCTGCTTATAATTCGTTATTATTTCTGTAATTAGTATCTAATAATTATATTTTTTGTTGACAATTATCATACCAGCAGTGATGATATTGAGGATTAACCGGTAACAATAAAATTAATAATTGTGAAACTAATCATTATTTAATAATTATAATAATTTCTGGTGTCGATTATCATGCCATCAGTTATGATATTGAGGAGCAACCAATAACAATAAAATTTATAATAATGAAGTCTAAAAGAACGACAACTAATAACAGTAGAATTTACAATGAGGAAAGCTAAAAGAACGGGTATGATATTGTTGGAAACTCCTACACAATAAACAGAAATAAATCATTATTTACAGTCCTAGGTATGGCATTAATAAATTCTTGTAAATACACAAATCACGGTCTGCGACCTATGCTGGTCATTTGGTGAGATTAAGGCAATACATTAGCTCTTGCTACCAATAACTTAATGATTTATACACGGCAGGTAAACATGTATACTCAAATTGCCATTATATCTGCCCTCCGAATAGGGAGAAAATTGTTCGCCAGACTAACGTATATATATTTTTTATAATATATATTATATTTTTTTTTATTATAGTGATATCAGGAGGCTTTACGTTCGTAGGTAAAGTTGAACGTGGATTGACTTTGGAATTTTGACAAACCATTCAATACTTGAAAAGTTACCCACAACGATGTTGCGTGGGATAATTCATATATCCCTGCTTAGGTCATTTATTGCGAAAAATCAGGAAACTTATGTTGTAATTTTATGTTGTTTGAGAAAATTCAACAACTTAGTACGTTTCTAAGTCAGCTGTAATTTCCGAGAGAGAGAGAGAGAGAGAGAGAGAGAGAGAGAGAGAGAGAGAGAGAGAGAGAGAGAGAGAGAGAGAGGAGGGCGGGTTATGAAATCATATCAATTTGGTATATGCATTTCTTTCAAAAACATAAATTACTTTATGATCAATAATTAATTCTAGATTACATTTTGACAGTGTCAATTAGAATTCTCTCTGCTCAATGACTGTACTGCAGAGAGTTTTATAAGGCAGTTGTTCAACTGTATAATATGGCATTTTTATTCATGCAAGTTTTGTAAATGATGGAAAATTAGTTTAGATGGCTACTTATCTTGTTGTGGTATTCACAAGTAATGGAAAACCTCAATAGATGTTATTAATTTCATTGTAAGGAAATATTAATGTTGTTCTTATATTTTTATGATTTCCTGAATATCTTGATAAAACTAAAGAAGTTAAAATCCTCCTTTTCATGTTATTGAGATTTCATGCCAAGAACTCTTTAAACAATGAATTAACATCCTTATTTTGTAAAGATAACATAGATAAAATTAAATTGAATCAATTTGAGTACACTGACCACATAACGCCTAAACCAATGTCTTATCAAACTGCGTTTACCTAAATACTGTAGCGTGAAAAAGAGAGGAAAAAGATACTATAGCGTGAAAAGGAAAGGAAAAAGAGATAAAAGAGAAAGTTTGGGGAAAGGCAAGGGGGGAAAACTTGCAAACTATTTCACTCCCAGGGGGGTAAAACGAGAAAGACAGTAAAAGTGCGGTAAAAGAATCTTACAAGATTAATTGAAATAGCCTCTGTGCAATCAGTGTTAGGCCTCTGGAAGGTTTTTTTTGTAAACGATTGACTTATTTCCAAAAAGAAAAAAAGGATTGTTTCGTTCCATCTCTCTCTCTCTCTCTCTCTCTCTCTCTCTCTCTCTCAGGCCCGCGGAAGTTCTTTGTAAACGATTGACGTATTTCCAAAAAGATAAAGGATGGTGTTCTCTCTCTCTCTCTCT
>NC_089762.1:37180890-37200890 GCF_040412425.1 Macrobrachium rosenbergii | reverse complement strand
TACTTTTTTTTTTATCGTGTTAATCTTCCACACAGTTTAACCTCACAGGAATCCAGTCCACCATGTTTTGTAAGAGGTACAAGCCGCGGTCGAATTACGATCCAGCAACATTTGCAACGAAACCGGGAATGGGAATAGCAAAATTGAGACGACGTTGCTGAGAGCTTCGACATAAAGCGAACGCCGACCTTCCTGTTTTACGTTGAAACGTTCACTCCGGAGGTAATTTAGCATCAATATCAATTAGCATAACGAAGCTGCCGGAGTCTAAATCTGTGCATTAAAATTTCAGGCCACCGACGACCTGAATTTCATGTACTTTTCTTCTGGTCCTCCTGACGGAAATTAAAAAAGCAGCTCGTCTTCTTACGTAAGAGTAAGAATTATGGGCAAATGCTTTCGGGGCAGACTTGCCCATTTCATGCATGGGCAGCAGAGCTGAAGCACAAAACAAATTTGGGAATTGCTCGCGACGTTTACGCAACTCGTTAATTGTTCAGGTGATATGCGGACGCGTCTTGGAGTGTAAAATGAGTTTTGGGTTAGTATTTCGCACCTGTAATTACCATCGTATAGTTTTCTCTCTCTCTCTCTCTCTCTCTCTCTCTCTCTCTCTCTCTCTCTCTCTCTCTCTCTCTCTCCGTGTCAAGAGCGTTATTCACACAGTGTTTACAGGACGGTGTTGGAGAGAGAGAGCTTACATGGGCAGATGCAGTCAGTTCTTAACGAAATAGAGCGTGACAGCAAGTGTAGAGAATATATATAGGTGAATATATATATATATATATATATATATATATATATATATATATATATATATATATATATATATATATATATATATATATATATATATATATATATATATATATATATATATATATATATATATATATATATATATATATATATATATATATATATGTGTGTGTGTGTGTGTGTGGGTGTGTGTGACATCATTATTTCAGAAAGATTGGAGTTTTTTCCTTTACCTAATTCAAAGTTCGTTATCATGCACCTATTCAGATCATGTTATCCTTTCGTAATTGTGAGGAATTTTCCCCCAAAACCGGGAAAGGTGATATTTTTAACGATCCGTGTCTCGTCTCCGTATCACTCACTGGATGCTCAGTGGTTTTCCCTCCGTGTAAGAGGAAAACCCACCTGCTTAGAGCCACACGTGTCAGGTCTTTACAGAAGCCGCCTGATAAACTCTGGTAAATTACCATGGAAGTAGGTAACTCAATATATCTATCTATCTCTTTTTTTAATTGATTTGTTATTTTTTTTCCTTTTTAGTAAGTGTTCTCTTCTTTCTGTATTTCCAATTACCTTCTGTTACTTCTTTCAAAAGAACACCATAATGTTCTTTGGAAGCTTGAATTTCAAGTCAGTGGGCCCCTGTGGGCTTGCTCCATATGAATGGGGTTCATCTTCTGAATAATAATAATAACAATAATAATTTACAGTCATTTTGTGACTTTCCTACATGCCCCACTGACTTATTACGATGGAATTCTGACAGTAGTAACGAGTCAATAATATTAATAATACTTTGCGAGAAAATTCTTCAGTATCATTCACTAAGAATAAATGCTTGCATATCATATACTCTATAATTAACAGTAGAGTAATAATTTACTTATGGCGGTTTTTATCTTGTAAAATGTTTCTTTTACAATGTAAAACATTTTTATATGTTCTTACAACAATTTTTAACTTGTAAAATGTTTCTTTAGCTATGTAAACCTTTTAATATATTATTACAGCCATTATCAACTTGTAAAATGTTCCTTTGGGAATGTAAAGCCATATGATACATTATTACAGCAATTTGTAACTTGTAAAATGTTCCTTTGGCAATATAAAGCCTGATGATAAATTATTACAGCAATTTTTAACTTGCAAAATGTTCCGTTGGAAATGTAAAGCCTTATGATATATTATTACAGCAATTTTTAACTTGTAAAATGTTCTTTTGGCAATGTAAAGCCTCATGATAAATTATTACAGCAATTTTTAACTTGTAAAATGTTCCTTTGGCAATGTAAAGCCTTATGATATATTATTACAGCAATTTTTAACTTGTAAAATGTTTCTTTGACAATGTAAAACCCTTCACCATGACAATCAGCAAAGGACACAAATGCAGGTCATATAACTCGGCACACTTGTGCAAAAAATATGCTAATGTCCGCTGTTTTCCGCGCACTTTATTTTCCATCAGGAAGTGACATTGACAGATTGCGGGTGTTTATGGGCAGGGGCTGTTAAAATGCAATGAGTCACGAACTTGTTGAAACGCCATTATGTTTTTTAATCCTCGAAATACATTCAATATGCAGAGGGATTATGGCATTTGTTCAATTAATAAAAAAAAAGATATTGTTGCAGTCATTTCGAATTGTACTCTACTAGTATCTCTCTCTCTCTCTTTGTAAATACATACACACACATATATACATGCACACAAAATACATATATATGTTATATATATATATATACTATATATATATATATATATATATATATATATATATATATATATATATATATATATATATATATATATATATATATTTACTAAAACATAGTTCCCCACAGCATGAATTTATCTATACCTTCTCTCCAGTTCTATATACTAATAGGAGATATTTTACGAAAATCAAAAATTTTGCGAAGATCTCACCAAACGACATTGAGTGAACCCAGACACAGGCAGACGAAAAAAAAAAAAAAGGTCAGAGTGAAGGGAACCCTCTGGAGATGGGGAACACCTCAAGGGTTTGAAGAATACGACGAGTTTATATAAAAGTTCAGGAAATACGTTTCGATGTGCAGAGCCTAAAAAAAAAAAAAAATGCTGCCAAGAGAAATAAAGGGAAAAAATAAAGTTTTCTTTTAATACGGAGAGGAGAAATATTTAGCATACTTGAGAATGCTTGAAATTGGATGTCAGTTTTTAAGACGGTCTCATGTATTATTATTATTATTATTATTATTATTATTATTAGATGATGATGATGACGACATTTTAAAAAAGAAAAGAAAACAACTGCCAATAGATATAGAGGGAATCAAAAAAAGAGGTAATTTGAGAGAAAAGGGAACCCTCTTGAGAATGCTTGAAATCATATATAAATCTTAAATACAGTGTCATGTAGGGTTTTAAGAATTATTATTATTTTATATAAAAGTTCATTATTATTATTATTAATTATTATTATTATTATTGTGCAGAGCCAGTGTGAATATATATAAAAAAAAAAAAGGCTATATATAAGAGAAATAAATATAAAAATATATATTTTATATATTTTAATATTGAGAGGAGAAATATTGCATCTCACGCCATGCACTTGAGGAATGACTTGAAATTGGATGTCAGCTGCAACCCCTTTCGTTTTTTAAGTCCTTCAGTCTCATATCTTTCTTCCATCTTATTATTATTATTATTATTCATATTATTTTTATTACACCTTTATTTTATTCATTCCCTTTATTACCGAATGATGAGGTGATGATGCCAGTTAAGCCCTGAGCTATTGATTTATAAAAGATTTCCGGAAAAAAACAACGTCATTCTAATAGATTTATAGAGCGAATTTCAAATAAATACCTTAATTTTATTGATATTATTATGGTAATGGATGCAAGCGTTCATTTATTTATTTAATGTCTTCTACTTAGGTCTGGTGCTACCGGGAGTTTGAAAGAATCGATGATGAAAATAATGATTCATGATTTTAATGATTAATAAACTGACTAATTATTATCATCATACTTGATCACTTTATCTGTATGAATATTATTCTGGCAATATCAACAGTTTTCGACAACAGATTATTGGCTCTTCTGTAGCAGACATTATGAACAGAGAGGTTCTGTCTATTACAGTAATGGAAAACTTTTTTGTACTCTGATATTTTTCTATAATTGATACATTACTTGGAACTTACATCTCTCATCATATCTGAAAACGAATGAGAGTTATAGAGGATATTACGTATACGAAATATACAGAATATTTTTGATTTGGAAATTCAAGTTATAATAATAAAATTGCGCAAACACTTTCATTTAACCATTTACCATTTTCGAAAAATCATACGAATTTTTTTTATGCCTTATTCACATGAAACGGTCTATAATTATTAACTAAAATTTGATGAAAAATGTCTTGTTCCTGACTGTGAGGTTTAGTACTTCTGATGGGACAATCGTTTGCCGATTGTTCTTGGTGGGTTGTTGCCTCCTTTCTTTTTGTTTTCTTTGAAGGAAAGTTGACGTCTGTCGCGTGGTCTCTGACAGTGGCAGTCGGGTTTAGCATAGCAGCGAGTCAGGTTCTCGGCAGCTTTAGCAACATGGAGTCTTTGTTGGAGCAGCAGGTATTCCTTACCTGTTGGCCTCATCAGCTGAAGGATGGTGGGACAGCTAAATCATAGCCTTCCTTCCGTGGATCTTCCTGTTAACAGCAGACTGTTTCGACGTTTCTCCTGTAATTCATCTGTGTTGATGACTTCTTCCATCTTACTGCTTTGGTGTCTTCACAGGAGTTCGTCTGATCATCCTTCTGACAGCTGGGTCTGTTGTTTCCACGGAGATTGATATTGCATTATTATTACCTGGGTTTTTTATATGGTTGCTTTATCGATTAATTATTTGATTGTTTATGCTCTCTGCTTTGTTTATTCGACTGTTTTAGTAATGACCCATTATTCTTATTAATGGTCGAGCAGTGTATGGCTCTGGTAAATAATTTTTCATTGCATTGTTATTATTCATGGTGTCGAGCAGTGTATTTTCGGGTAATGATTTTCATTACATTATTATTATTAATTGTGTCGAGCAGTGTATGGCTCTGTAATGTTTTTTATTGCATTATTATTATTAATGGTGTAGAGCAGTGTATGGCTCAAGTAACTTTATTTTGGGACGCTTTTTCATCATTGTTTTGATTGTGATTGTTTAGCCATGTGGTCCCTAAGACTTGTTTAGTAATTTTGACTGCTGCTGTTAATATTTATTTAATTAATTGCTAAAGATCCTTGTATATACATATACTTAGTATAATAAATTAGTTTAGGTAATTGATTTTATTATGGTCAGCTCCTTCCTCCTTTGGATGCAAGCGTTCATTTAGTTTATTTAATTTTGTATTTAAAGGTGCTGAACCAAAAGTGGTTCATAACCGGGAGTTTGGCCAAAGAATCGATGATGAAAATAGATGATTCATGATTTTAATTTTTTTTCTGTTAATAAACTGAGGTTTAATTATTATGGGACAATCGTTTCGATTGTTCCCTTGGTGGGTTTTGCCTCCTTTTTTTTGTTTTCTTGAAGGAAATTATTCTGGTCTCTGACAGTGGCAGTCGGGTTTAGCATAGCAGCGAGTCAGGTTCTCGGCAGCTTTAGCAACATGGAGTTATTGGCTCTTACCTGTTGGCCTCATCAGCTGAAGGATGGTGGGACACATAGCCTTCCTTTGGATCTTCCTGTATAACAGCAGACGTGCTGTTTCGACGTTTTCCTAATTCATCTGTGTTGATGACTGTGTGGAAGTTGAGCAGTTGGTGGCTGCTTTTGTCTTCACAGGAGTTCGTCTGATCACATTCATTTCTTGACAGCTAATTGTTATCCACGGAGATTGATATTGTGATTATTATTACCTGGAGTGATTTTATATGGTTGCTTTATCGATTATTTATTATTTGATTGAAAACTGTTTGTTTATTGGTAATGACTGTTTTAGTAATGATATTATTTTGGTATGATTTTCCACTTATTCTTATTAATGGTGTCGAGCAGTGTATGGCTCTGGTAAATAATTTTTCATTGCATTGTTATTATTCATGGTGTCGAGCAGTGTATGGCTCGGGTAATGATTTTCATTACATTATTATTATTAATTGTGTCGAGCAGTGTATGGCTCTGTAATGTTTTTTATTGCATTATTATTATTAATGGTGTAGAAGTGTATGGCTCAAGTAACTTTATTTTGGGACCTTTTTCATCATTGTTTTGATTGTGATTGTTTCATTTGTGTGGTCCCTAAGACTTGTTTAGTAATTTTTGCTGCTGTTAATATTTATTTAATTATGTATGCTAAACCTGGACTCACTTGTATATATTATTATCTTAGTATAATAAAATTTGATTTATTTTGTTTCGTTCAGCTCCTTCCTCCTTTGTCTGCCTCAATTTTTGCCAGTCATTCCAGTTCCGATATTTTTGTATTTAAAGAACCTGCTGAACCAAAAGTGGTTCATAACACTGACATAATTCGGTGTATTACGAATTAAAGCCCGAAAAAACGACGTGAATAAACACCACAGGCGATGTAAATAACTAAAAACCTTTATAGCTTCGCCTGATCGACGTCGGGAATAACGAAAATAGAACGCAAGATATTTTGGGGTAACTTCCAGTCGCCTCTAAAAACGGCCATGCATTAAAATGTGTTCTAAATTTATAAGATTTATAAGTATTTGCGGTTCTCTTTGTGAGCAAATCATTAACTAAAAACTTATCGTTTGCATTTCATGTATAAGTTTTAGTATTTTAAATACGGTAAAAAAAGTTACTTTTTTATATAGCAATATATATATATATATATTTTATATTTATATATATATAGCATTTCATTTTAGTTTATTTTAAACACAGTAAAAAATGTCCGTTTTAAGCAAATAAATACCCTATATATCTTTTTGCATTTACTGCATTAGTTTTAGTATTTTAAATAGTGAAAAGAGTTCCCTCTGTAAGCAAATAAATATATATTTTTTTGCATTTAGTGCATGGTTTTAGTATTTTAAATACAGTAAAAAATTCTCTTTTGTAAGCAAATAAATATTTATTTTGCAATTACTGCATGGGTTTAGTGTTTTAAATACAGCAAAAAATATTCCCTTTGTAAGCAAATACAAATAATTTTTTTGCATTTCATGGTTGAGTTTTATTGTTTTAAATACAGTAAAGAAAATTCCTTTGTGAGCAAATAAATAAATATTTGTTGGTATTTACTGAATGACTTTTAGTATTTTAAACACAGTTTAAAAAGTTAATTTCGACACTAATGCATATTTAGATGAACAGGCAAAAAAGACAGTAATTCTTCGTTTATTTATCCTAAAATACAACACAGTCCTGGAATGCATTGCAGTTCTGGAACTTACAAAGAGAAAAGTAAAATTACCATTCTCCCCGCTTAAACATAACACACCACGGACTGAGCCCACGCAACCGTAAAGATATTTTGATTGATTAACCTCGAAGTTTCACATTTGTGCCTCGCATCGACGAGGAAACTTGTGTCCGTGCCATCTGCCCTTCCGTCAACTTGGGGAAACAAGTTACATATGCAATGCGTCGCAACTCTTCGCTGTTAATTAAGAGAAGATTAGCTCTTCCCCGGACTTACTAAGCCGAAAGTTTGCGAGTTCTTTTTTTGCTATCTAAGTTATGCTCTAAGTTCATCGCGGATTCTCTCCGAGCAGGAGCCGAGAGAGTGTCTGACAATTTTGCAGGAATATTTGTTTAGGGAGGAACGTATACAGCGTGTATATCAATGACCCGGGATTTCATGCCTTGTTGGATACACCGGAATGGAGAGTGTTCACGGTAATGTATATCAGATTGGAAAGTGTTCTTGGTGGTATGTGTCAATGAAGCGCCTCGTAGGGGGGTAGTGGTGCACTGTAGGCATTACTTAAGGTTCTCTGCAGCGTGCCTTCGGCCCCTAGCTGCAACTCCTTTCGTTCCTTTTACTGTACCTCCATTCATATTCTCTTCCTTCCAACTTAATTTCCACCCTCTCCTAACAATTGATTCATAGTGCAGCTGCGAGGTTTTCCTCTTGCTACAACTTTCAAACCTTTTACTGTCAATTTCCGTTTCAGCGCTGAATGACCTCATAGATCCCAGTGCTTGGCCTTTGGCCTAAATTCTATATTCAACTCAACTCATCAGTGAAGCGAGATTTCATGACTTGTTTAAAACGTCAGATTGGAAAGTGTTCATGTTTAGTAGATAACTATAGTTAAACTGATTTATTCAAAATCTCTTTATGATTTGGGAAAGGCTCTCAGCAGCAAATTCGATATAAAACATCTTGGAATTTTCATTTTGTCTGTGACATTGGCCTTAGTAATTTTCATTGAAAAAAAGCAATTCATTCAGTGCTTTTTTGATGGGTGGAAAATTTTTTGTGGGGTTAGGGGAGGGGGAGCTGATTTTTACTGCCTTTGGAAATTCTGTTCCTACATCATGGTCTAATTATGATGCCAAGTTTCGTAATTGCTAAAGTTTTTCAACGACAAACTCCAGAATTCGAGTATTAACTCTGGATACAGTGTAATTATAAATAATTAATAAATAATAATAATAATAATACTAATAATAATAATATGTATCTTCCCCACACAAATACATACATTGTGTAAGATACATTAAAGTGTCCCAGAAAATAAACTAATTCTTCTGTAGAGCAACAGAGAGTAGAGGCTGCTGGAACATTTCATCCTTCTCGTGGAATTTTGAAGTCAGCTGATGGGTGGGACGTCTGCTTAAAATAGCGCAAGCAAGATCAGCGCAGCCCCGTGAAAAGGATCCCTCGCTAACTCCATTAATCATAATTACCGAGCGAAGTTCATGAGGTGTGATGCTGGTGTGCTTCTTTGGTAAACATTTTTCTCCCGATATTTCATCTGAAATTTTATCTTTTGCGACCATTTTTTTTTTATCTACATGGTTATATGGAGAGTTTATCTCTCTCTGACGGAGTCCTGGTCACCCGCGTTCTTCTCTCACCTTCCACAAAAGTCGAGGAACAGGAAAATATCTAAATCTAAGCTCTTGTGAGATGAGAGAGAGAGAGAGAGAGAGAGAGAGAGAGTAACTTATATATTTTAGCTGACTGTAGGATCATTATTTGTGAGCGTCGAGGCTAAGAGATGGGACAACACAACAGCAGTTTCAGATCTTCCGAAATTTGCAAATTGAAGTATTTCATAAGTGATGTGGACGAGTCCGTTCGCCCCTCTGGTGTGAATGAATCTTTCTCTTTCTACTTTATACTCCCAACCTGTTTCCAGCCCGCGTCTGATTGGTTTTACGTCAGATTCCGTCCCATTTGCGCGCATGCACTCTCGGATCCGTCCTGTGGCGGCATCCTTCAAGGGGATGACTTCGCAAATCTGTTATTTAATTAGGGCACAAAGTGGAAAGCCTTCGCTTTGCCAATTCCTTTTAATTGAGTTGCAGCAAGTCCTCAAAGAGTTGTACACAGTCAGCTGGAAACAGAAATAATTACAGATATCTGAAGGCGTTAGCACAGAGGATCGAGAAAGAATTTCCACCCACGAAATGGGCTAGATTCAGTTTCTGATAAAGCTGACTGTGCAACTGTTATGAGTGGAATAGAACTAGCACAGTATGCAGAGGCAGGCATGGTAGGGAGATTGGAATGACACCCCTCTCTTTCTAAAGCTATTCCATTGCACTTGGTGGCAGTTGAATTGAATATAGAATTTAGGCCAGAGGCCAAGCACTGGGACCAATGAGGTCATTCAGTGCTAAAACGGAAATTTACACTAAAAGGCTTCAAAGGTGTAACAGGAGGAAAACCTCTCAGTTGCACTGTGAATCAGTTGTTAGAGAGGGTGGAAAGTAAGATGGAAGGAAAAGAATATGAAAGGAGGTACAGTAAAAGGGGTTGCAGCTAGTGGTCGGAGGCACGCTGCAAAAACCTTAAGTAATGCCTACAGTGCACCGCATGAGATGCACTGACGTCACTAAACCCCTACGGGAACATGGTGGTAGTTACTGTGAGAATAAACTAAGTATGTTAATAGGTATTCCCTCTTCCCCAATTCTGCATCTCTCAGCAACCCATGACATAAGCACTCTTTGTCTCCACCAGCCCTGTGCACCCTACCCATTAAGTGTCATAATATCCAGCTTTCTCTCATTATAAAGGCCAGCTATCAATATTTTATTTTTCTCTACTACGTCCAAGGATTATCAAACTCCAAGACTTGATAGTCTATTTTTCCTAGTATTTTGTTGCCACAGACATAGAATGGTAAACTAGTATTACCCATACTACAGTGACAATCGATTATATATTGGCTGGCCTCAAGTATGCGATCACTTTATATATATATATATATATATATATATATATATATATATATATATAATGTGTGTGTGTATTCCCATTTATTTCTTAAGGGCAAAGGTCATAATATTACGGATCTGACATCGCTTCATAAAAATAATCAAAACTAGAATTAAACTAAAACGAAATTACCAAATGATGACTTTGTGTCACGGCCATGGAAGTATAAATTTCGTGAAGCTGAAAAAAGAAATATGAAAATGCTTCAGTAAATACTCGGCATTGTTGAGTGTGGCGTTTAATTAGTTTTAAAGAACCTGAAAACTCGTGCAAATTAGTTTGTCACTTGCGTGCTATTTACGTCCATTTGTGATAGGTTTATCATGATAAGTCTTCCCACGTCATTATTATAATGGTTATAATGGTTTGGAGTTATATAAAAATTGTCGGAGCATTAATTTTACAATGTTTTATTTAGTAACGGAATGCATTATTAAAAACTTAAGTCTGCATGAATGCAGCGTTTCAATATTTTGAAAACGAATGTATTATCACATTTACAACAAAATTATTGTTATTTTAAAAATCACTGATATGCATTAATTGATAAATGTGAAATATGATTCAAATCTTCCATAAATTACTAACATCTACTTATTTTCCATATTTTGAATGTTTCAAAGATCGTCTCGTTCACGTCTATATTTTTGTGTCAGGCTGCTCAAAAGATGGCGTTATTGTAGCTCGTGGGTCATTGCTTTTCCCCAGAGTCCTTGGCCCGGCTTCTGAAAAGCAAGAACCCTTTTCATAAAATTTCAAGATGGCTGCTGCTTAGTGAAGCGTTTGTTCTCAGCTATTGAACCAGTTTTGTTCTGTAATCTGTGGCCTATAAGGGATTTCTTCATTAAGTAAAGGTGAATAGAGTGCTGATAAAAATAATGTGCAGAAAAGTACTACCTGTGTCTGTATGAAATAGGTGCACGATTGTGATAACTCTGCAATGTCTGGTACATTATGGATTAACAGTAACGTAGATTAAACATTAATTTTGGTTACCATATGTACATTTGGATTGATGAGCTCCAATGAACATTTGGATTAATACCTGATTTAGGCTGCAATTTTGTCATTTTTTACATAGTGATTTCTAAATATTGGATTAAAGAATCTGGTACATTTTTTCTCCATCTATTTTGGTCAGAGTTCCTTAGGACAGGAAACATTAGTTTAGGTAGATGACACTGCACCTGATAGGGATGTGATCTAAATATTGGTAAGAATCTTTCTCCATCTAGGGTCAGGGTTCCTTAGGACAGGTTAGGTAGGACACTACCTAGGAGTTACTACAGGCTTGGAACGTATAAAGAAGAGCTTCCATCTTGGTTTGCCTAGAGAACCAAAGTTTTTGTGGCAGGATAAAGTTACGTGATAGTAATCATACCTTAGGGAATATGCTCTTTATAGTGAGGTAAAAACTGGTTCACTGAAACCTGTATAAGAAACCTAAATAAAGCTAACTTGTGTAGGGTAATAACAGGTACTATTTCCTTATATATCTGTCCCTGTGAAAAGCTTGGATCCTTTGCTAAGATGCAGAGAGAATTGTCAAAGTTTGAAGACTGCAGTTTTGAACATTCAGTTAAGTTCTATGCCACTGGATTCTGGTGACTGCATGCATGTGCTTTAATTTCACTTTCCTATCAATATTTTATTAAACTGCTGTGATTCTTTACTTGTACCTCAAAGCCATTGAATTTCCGTATGCACATTTGAGTGTGTGCTACCAGGTAAATCGCATTCTTTACTGGTGGAATATTATTCTTGTACACCTTCAGTCTGTTGGAAGTTTAGATTTTTCAGCAAAGTGTGTGTTTACGTAGCCTTTTTGGGGTTGAAAGTTTAAAGAGCTAGCCATGATTTAAGACAGATCTGTACTTTACAAAGCCCAAGAAAATATTAGGCAATGTATGATCTTTAAATTTTATTTTCCACCAGGGAATTTGTTGTAATAGGACTGATTGTTTTCATATCGATTTTCAGAAAGGAGGAAACATGCCTTGAATCCAGCTGAATTTTTCGAAGTGTTATCCTTGGATGTTATGTCAGAAGGGATGTTTCCATCCAATAAGTTTTTTAAGAGGAGTAGTTTGATGGTAAGTGTTCCGAGTTTTGTATTTCAGTATTCCAGTTGTGAAAGAGCATCTTAAGACAGGAGGAGACTGTCCACACTCATTGTGTTGGTGGTAGTAGATATTTACAAAAATTGGATTGCTGCTAGACTTCTCTTTAACAGAATAGGTTAAGGTAAAATAGTATCTTATCTCTTGATACCTTCGTCATGAAACAATGGTTTGTCAATTCCTTTAAGGGGCGTTTCTGAATTCTCATCCAGACTAGGATTACTACTAGACTTCTCTCTTAAACAGAATAGATTACGGTCACTGTACAGTAGATCGTTTTGTCTCTTGACGGTTTGTCATAATTTCGTTGTAAGGGGCGTTTCTGAGTGACTTCTCATCCAGTCCAGGATTACTAGTAGACTTTTATTGAACAGAATAGGTTAAGGTCACTGTAGAATAATATTTTGTCTCGATACTTTGTCATGAAATAATGATTTGCCATAACTTCTGTGTAGGGGGTGTTTCTGAGAGAGTATTCAGTCAAAGTTTACTACCAGACTTCTCATCAACAGAATAGGTCACCGTAGAATAGTGTCTTGTCCCTTGATACTTTGTCGTAAAATAATTTGCCAGAATTTCTTTGAGAGGCGTTTCTGACTGAATTCTCATCCAGTCTAGGATTACTACTAAGACTTCTTTTAAACAGCATAGGTTACGGTTACTATATTAATTTAATAATGATGTCTCTTGATACTTCATTAAGTAATTTGTCATTTCTTTGTAAGGGGTGTTTGAGATTTCATCCAAAGATCATTAGACTTTCCATAAACATATTAGGATAAGGTCACTGTAGAATAGTGTTTTTTGCCTTGATGATACTTGTCATAATTTCTTTGTATGGGGCGTTTCTGACTTAATTCCCATCCAGTCTGGGAATACTACTAGACTAATTTTTAAGGGAATAGGTTAAGGTCACTATAGGATATTGTGTCGTCTCTTGATACTTACTTGTCAAGAAATGATGCTTTGGCATAATATCTTTAAGGGCCGGTTACGACAATTCCCACCCAGTTTAGGTCATGTAGTTTTTCCATTATTTTCTAGGCCTTCCTGTAGGTCTAAACCCGTCACTCAAATTACTTAGGCTCCTACAGTCTAACTGCCCCTTACCCCTCCTCGGTTTAAGGGAATGTTTAAACCACCTAAATCTTGTAGACCTATTATCCAACTACTGGGAGTAGATCTTTTTAGTGTGATCTCCAGTCATGAATAGTATATGGCGGATTTTAAAAGCGTAAATACCAAGATTATTTGCGAAGTGCCCTTTTTTCTTATTTAGAACTATACAGAACTTTTACCCAAGCTACTGTTTTACTGTACTTTCAATACTTGCTTATAGTTCAGCAAGCCCCCAATTAAGCCATGAGCTTGACCTACCCTTTACAGCCTTTTGTGTCGGTATGTGTAGGCACAAAGTTTCAGCTTTTATTTCTTATGACCAGTGCTTTTTTGACGTTTTCATAGTTGGTACATTATACCTTCTTACACAAGACATTTTGGAGTCTCAAGTGTAATCCTAAACTTGCCTTGACTTGATAAATGTACTGCAAAATTCAAGCTAGATAGGTTTTGCTGCTTGGTATTTTTGGTCAGTAGTAGTAATTTGCACACATTCAAAGCAAGACAGCTGGTTTTTGCTGCTTGGTATTTTTGGTCAGTAGTAGTAATCTCGCTTTGGCACACACGAAGCAAGACAGCTGGTTTTTGCTGCTTGGTATTTTTGGTCAGTAGTAGTAATCTCGCTTTGGCACACACGAAGCAAGACAGCTGTATTTTTGGTATTTGAGAGCTGGTTTTGCTGCTTGGTATTTTTAAAGATTATTTGAGATCTTATTATTATTATTATTTTGATATCAGTCTTGGAGTAATTAATATAAATTTTCTAAATGGAAGGTTTTTAAAATTTTCATAGCAAAATAAATTTCTAAAATTATATAGTAAAAAATGGTAATAGTAATAAATTTTTTATTTAATAATTTTATAATCTTTTCCAGCCACGAAAGAGAGGGACTCAGGGTTCCAGCAGAATGGGCAGATTAAGACGCTAATATTCCACAAAAACAACTGATATCTGGGAGACAAGCCACAGAAAATGAGGATGCTCAGCAACAGAGGAGAGAATGCTTCAGCTATGTGAATTGCCAGCAGCACATAATGCAAGAATCCCAGCAAAGAAACCCAGCCAGAGAAAAAGTACACAAATGCTCCTGATATCAGAGACGCAGCCCACTATAAATCTTCAGCAGTGAGATGCTCCAGCAACACCATGATAGTACAAAGAAATGCTACGGCACTGAGGGGTGCTGGCAATACTACATAATGAAGGTTCCAGCTGCAAACCAGAGCCAAGAGTTGAGGAATGACGCTTACAGATAGATGATGTATAGGAGAGGGTAGCATACAGTAAATTCTAAAGGTTTGGAAGCTCCAGAAAAACTGCTCTAGTAACATAATTGTACAGAGGAATGCTATGGCACTGATGGGTGCTGGCAACACTACATAATGAAGGTTCCAGTTGCAAACAAGAGACAGGAGGAGGAAAGGGATGACGCATCAGATCCTGATGTAAAGGAGAGGCAACAATACAGTATTGTGTAGTGAAGATTGATACTGTGTAATGCACCTGATAAATGGGAGGCAGCTTTAACTAGGAGGCTCGGTAAAGGAAGGTTGTGGAAATTACGACATGGAACCAGTGTACAGCCCTCTTGATGAGAATGTAAATTTCCAGAAAACATATGGCGGGGAGAGAGTAACTACTTGCTCCTGACGAAAAATGGGTGGACATAGTTTAACAATGTATTTATTGAAGAACGACTGGTTCAGATGCTGTTCGGTTTTTAAGTGGTCGGGGAAGTTATCGTTTTTAATCACACTTCACTGCAGTAAAATATATTTCATTCAGAAAGTTAATGTGTCGTTTACTTCTCCAATTTTACGTAGTCATTTGATAAAAAACCTTGCTTTCTCCTACATCATCTTAAACTGGATCTCCGATTACTATCGTATCCGTTGTTGTTCGCCCTAAGCCATGGAAGATAGCTTGAGAATCACATTTAAATTTTATGGATGTTTCTTCCTAGGCCTGACTCGAGTAAATTAGTGGCATGTCATAACTTCCATTTTCCAACTTTATTGATGGCCTCCAACACTTAATATTGATGGCCTCCAACACCTGAAATGTTAAGAAATCTATTAAAAATCAAAATATCAAAAAAACTACGTTTAACTATAATCTCAATCAGGATTGCAAACTGCAATCTCAGGATTTGCAAGTGATGGGCTGAAAATAGACTTTTGCAAAACGCACTATCCTATAATTTCTGTAAGCTTTAGTTGTAACAAACATTGTAAAAGCAAGCAAATTTCTTAACAATTAGGAAATACCTATACACCTAAAATCTCTGGCGAAGTGTATTAGACTCATATCTGACAAACAAGTAATTACCTGACAATAAGGCTTCCAAAGTATTGAGCCACCAAAAAACATTTACCTACAATGCTGAATACTCGATTAGTAAACACTGGACATTGCTTGACCAATGAAAAACTAACATTCTGGCATTTCAGCAATATCTGTAAACAGTTGTAGTAAAACCAACCTGTAGATCAACGGGCGTTAAAAAAAACCACGGCTGAAATCTCCCTGCTAGCCTGCTTAAAATCTACTAGTCACCAAAGTCGTGAACTCCAGTGTCATTCCAATTAAAACCTGCCGTACACCTTTCCTGCAACAGTGATCAATCAGTAACATATATGGATGATAATAAGCTAAAAATGATCAACACCACAAATAGCTTTGAAATTAAATTATAATCAATGCCATAATCAATGCCCAGTTAAAACCACATATATATTTCAATCTCAATTTTCAGCATCACAAATAGCTACTTTAAAAGTAAATTATAATCAATGCCCAGTTTAAACCACTTAATGAATCTCAAATCTTGACAGTCATAGAAGAACACTTCAAATCTTAAATGATCACTTGCCTGATTCCCAACCTGCCTCCCATTGTAAATACTCACTCCCTGGCAAGTACGAAATTTCATAGAAAATTACATTGTTCATACAGGAATTTCCATCAAACCTGAAAGCAAAAGGGGAAGGTATATATATATCTAAGGCCACATTTGTAAGTCGTATGTCATTTCTAGCTATAAGATAAAAGACAATTCAAAAGAATTTTGAATAAGTGTGAGTCACTCCATATTTGCTAGCTGAAAACTTTACCGACTAGTAGATTGTTCAAGTGAACTTTTAACCTCAAACCTAAACATGCCATTCGACTCAAACCTAAACATGCCATTCGACTCAAACCTAAACATGCCATTCGACTCAAACCTAAACATGCCATTCGACTCAAACCTAAACATGCCATTCGAGTATGTAGAAATACTAACCTGCTTTATAAGTTTCCACGCTGAAACAACACTGGTGGTTGTCACAAGATCATCTGAGGCTCTAGACAACAACTCTAGAGATTAAATGGTAATTATTTCCAAGTGTTTATGAAATGGGCGTAGAGAAATGTCTGATTTCCACCATCTTCATCATTTACATTCTGGTGTACGGAGCCACACGGAGTGGTTTCCAAGATCACTGTAGCTACCTGTAACAACTGGGGTGTTAATACCACACGTAGAAAGTTGTCACTTACAATACTTTAACAGACTAAGCTGAATCTCTAGGTCTTTCGAGTTATCATTAGTTTTAAATCTTCAACAAGAATAGACTATCGATATCAGCCGTGAAGTCTGAAGTTCATTTCTGATGTTTAATGATGTAGAAAGGTGATCATTAAGGAACTAATTGGTATTGGTTTTCCAGTTATCTATCGATCGTGGTCTGCCTATGTCAATCAAGCATTGACTAAAATCGTCTGCTCTATCCTGTAGATTTTCATGTTCAATTGATCCATAAGATGAATCATTAGAAAGGATTATTCATTTTGAGTTTCCCAAGTTTCCTCATTATACTATTCTCACATATAGGGAACTCTTGAGATTATTTTTCGTTAATCAGAAAAGTTTTCTCTAGTAATTTTTAGCAAGGTCATGTCAACCAAACTTGAAACTAAATTTCCTCTGAACATCAATACTAACGTCAAGCAAAGTGGTTAGGAGAGCTTTTAATGCTTAAAAAAAAGGAATAAGTATGTTTAAGGGATTCATAAAGAATTGCTAAATATAAGAATCTGACGATATACATTTGCAGAGCATAATTCTTCGCCAACTTACTGTGCTTCAAGTAAAGTAATTTTTACTTATACTTTGTAGTCATCTAAAATCATATTTCAATGCTCCATGTTCATCTAACACCATTGATATTAAATATACCAGTGCCACATTTCATTAATGGAAAAAGCAAACAGTTAAATCAACTTTTTTGGTGTTTAAATGTTAATCCACCATTATATAAAAACTGACATGTTTACCTTAAATATCCTGTCTGGAAAACTTCAAACCTCGGGAGACAAAAAACCACACATGGCAGCTGTAGTCATCAATAATCAACTTCTTCAACATTTCATCACTATTTTAAAAACCTGCCTTCTCACAGTTCCATAACTTCAACGACTTGGGACTGAACATACTGCCTTGGGTATCAATTTCCATACGGACATTTACCTGAAAAAAGTTAACTTCATATCCGAGATTTGTTATGACAGATGAATTTTACATTAAAGGCACTCTCGGTTTCTGACTAGGAACTGTTAAATTGCTATAATCATTAATGAATTTTACATACTGAAGACTATCTAGGTTTGTGACTAGGAACTGTTAAATTCAGTTCATTAGTGTGACCAAGGTGGAGAAAAAAGTATCTTTATTACACTGGAATTTTACTTCCCAAAAACCAGTACAGAAACTGAATTTTACTAATTTAACTAACATAAACTTAATGTCTGTTCATTTACGCAAATGTCCACTTTGCTATACAGTTGTATTTGATGACCAAAATTATTTTAATTTCAAGACCTACAGTTGCCTGGCCAAGAATAATTTGCCTTGGCCATCAAACATTTTACAATTTACCTAAACATATGGATATGAATAGGTAATGTGCCTGTTTTCGGGGGCAGTAAAAGTAGTATACCAGTAGCTCAAATTGCTATCAACCCTATAGACCTAGGCTATGACAGCACTACTTCACCCCTAGCCTGCAAGCTAACCACAATTTAAATATATTGTTGGGCACTGTAGAATGTTAGCAGTTTAACTCTCTCTATAACCATTACTATCTAGAGTGGCAATTATTTGAATCCTGTGCAATTGAAGACACTTTCTTTAACGAGAATTTCCTCGACTTGTATGCCAATAAGCTTAATTATATTTGATCGTTTTACAAAACCTACGTGAAACTGAGGTTCATTAAGTTTCCAGCCAGCCGAAAAACTATCATTTTAAGTCTGCATACCACAACCTGCATAATTTTCAGATTCACTAGGTGCAAGAAAAGTCTCAAAATCAACAAAATAAGAAGCAAAGTTACTTGTAACAGGCGATTATCACTCCCAATAAAACTCAAGACAAGGTCAAAACACATTTAGGAGACAAGTTCCCCGTAACGTGAGATACCAAAAACAAGGGCTGACAGACGACTGCCCTGGTCAAGATGAGCAAAAACCACCACTGGGTTAGCACTTGACCGCGCAATAAATAATATACATAACTAGCAGCCATACTAGCTCAAGTGTCAACAATTTTCGTTGGCACCTTTGGGAGGAGCAAGCTGCCTGCATGATGGGTACCATGAACAGAAGGAAACAGGATTACAAGCTGGCCAGAACGGGCATTTCCATAACCAATTAACTTTCCAGGCTGATTCAGATGATATCTACGGAAGATTACCCACCCAGACTGCAAAACCAGTTCACTACTTCAAACATAAATCATGCTATGGAATGCAACTCTCAAAACGTTCAAACTAATGGAAGCTGTCAGCGAGACAGCCTTCTGGGATTATCAGTCAATGGAATTAATTCAAACCTAACTTATTATTACATGTCCAAATTGCGTAAGTTGAATGGAACAAGATCACATACAAGGAAAGCAGGAAAAGGGAGTGTTGTTACCCGAAGGCAGTAGATGTGTCCACAGAAAGCAGGTAACAGTAGCTGCAGCAGGTAACAGTAGCTGCAGCAGGTAACAATGCAGCAGGCAACAATAGCTGCAGCAGGTAACAATAGCTGCAGCAGGTAACAATAGCTGCAGCAGGTAACAAGAGCTGCAGCAGGTAACAATAGCTGAAGAAGCCTGCCCCAAGCCCCTCACTCATCGAACTGGCACCACCTCACTACCATTCATTTCGACACAATCCCACCTGCATATATGGTTATAACCTGGGGAACAATACTGAATTCTCCCAAAATAAATAATCGACGAAAGGACATACCGAAATTTTCACTCGGTCCATCGAACCATGTTACAAAAATGTTTCCACTAGATATTTTGATAATGGGAATAGTACTATTCTGACCACGTTGAGTGTAAATGGTTCTACTCAAAATGTGTGCAGTATTTAAATTTATTCTTGATTTCTATGTAGAGAACTGATAAAATAATGCAATTTCTTTGTCATTTCACTTGGTAGCATTGACACCTCTGCTTAACATGAAACTTCAGACCTTCTCCATTCACATTTTGCAAGAACTCACCATTTCCTACTACACATATTCCTGAATAAAATCTAACTGG
>NC_089762.1:37155890-37170890 GCF_040412425.1 Macrobrachium rosenbergii | reverse complement strand
GTCATTCAGACCTGAAACTGAAAATGACGGTAAAAAAGTTTGCAAGGCGTAACAGGGGGAAAACCTCGCAGTTACACTATGAAACAACTGTCAGAAGTGGGTGGAAAGTAAGATGGAAGACAGAGAATATGACTGGGGGTACAGCAAAAGGGATTAAAGTGGTTGCAGTTTGGGACCGAAGGGATGCTGCAAAGATCCTCAAGTACTGCCTACAGTGCACAGCGTGAGGTGGACTGGTGGCACTATCCCCCTACAAGACATTTCAACCGGGTTTTCTTAGGTTTCTGGGAACCTCCGCGTCATCTCGTAATGAGTGTATACTTCGTCATCATAAATCAGAAGCATGTCCTCTTTCGTGTTAGATAACGAAAAGTAAATAGAAAAAATAGATCAATCCTAAGTAAAAACATTAACCATCATCATTTAAAATAATAATAAGGGGTGTAAGTAACATTATTATTATTATTATTATTATTATTATTATTATTATTATTATTATTATTATTATTATTATTATTATTATTATTAAGAATTACAAGCCACAATAGTGTTAAAAAATATTTTAACTTTGTACCTGAATATTTTTAACACTACTTTGGCTTTTAATTCTCGATATTATAGCCTCGTTACAGGGTCGTTTTGTTTCAATATTATTATTATTATTATTATTATTATTATTATTATTATTAGTATTATTATTATTATTATTATTATGCGCTGCGGTCTCCCCTACCCTCCCAAACCCCTATCTACCCCACCCCAACCGGGGCGGACAAACCGGTTTGTAGGGGTGGGCGGCTGTATCTTGTCTCCCCTACTGTCACCCGGGGGAGGACAAACAATATCCACTCGGATTTTATTATTATAGATTATAATTACGGGAGAAACAAATCCACAGTTATGTATGGGTATACATATTCAAAAATAAATCCCTACAGAGAGCTTTTGGAAATCTGTTCGATTTGGGAATCGAACAGATTCCCGAAAGCTCTCGGTAGAGATTTATTTTTGAATATATGTAGAGATTTATTTTTAAATACATTTTTAAATACATAAATGTGGATTTGTTTATCCATTTCAAGATTCAAGCTACTATGAGTATATTTTTTAATTACTATTATTACTCACCAATTCCTTTTTTTGAGGAATGACAAATGAACTATAAATACCAATGTCCCTATTTTTGTGTACTAGCAGATGACACCATCACACAGACAATAACAATTAAAGAAATCTATCGTTTTCATGACTTTACCAGAGGTACTACCGACGACTTATGACGACCCCAGCCGAATTTTGACGGCTTCCTCCCATTCAAATAAAAAAAAACGAAAAAGAAACAAGAGGAACCCCCCGCGTGCCTGTCGCTCCGTTCAAGCCTGCAATTCATCTAGATCTCAAGTTGTCAAGGTCTCGATAAATCACTTTCCTCTTCCAATCCCATCGAATAACTCTCGCGTCACTTCGGCTCCCGAATGTCCATTCATTGCTGATGCTTCTGCTGCTGCCTCTTCATAAACAAAAGGGGGTTAGAGATCTTTTTTTCCTTTTTTTTTTTTTTTGGTGACTTGGGATGCAAAGGAATGAAAAATGAGAAGGAGCAAACAGTGAGAGAGAGAGAGAGAGAGAGAGAGAGAGAGAGAGAGAGAGAGAGAGAGAGAGAGAGACTCTGAAGGAATGAAAATTGAGAAGGAACAAACTGGAGAGAGAGAGAGAGAGAGAGAGAGAGAGAGAGAGAGAGAGAGAGAAGGAATGAAAAATTGAGAAGGGACAAACCGTAGAGAGAGAGAGAGAGAGAGAGAGAGAGAGAGAGAGAGAGAGAGAGAGAGATTCAAAGGAATGAAAATTGAGAAGGAACAAACCGAGAGAGAGAGAGAGAGAGAGAGAGAGAGAGAGAGAGAGAGAGAGAGAGAGACTCGAAGGAATGAAAAATTGAGAAGGAACAAACCGTAGAGAGAGAGAGAGAGAGAGAGAGAGAGAGAGAGAGAGAGAGAGAGAGAGAGAGAGAGAGAGAGAGATTCAAAGGAATGAAAAATTGAGGAGGAACAGACCGTAGAGAGAGAGAGAGAAAGAGAGAGAGAGGTGCTTTAAATTCATACCGAAATGATTGTCCTCCTGAAGACTTTTAACTAATCTACATAATGCACTGAAAAGAACCTGGAAAAAGTTCCGAGTCAGTACATTTTTAAAGAAAAAATACATGAAATGGAGACGAATACTGAGTTTTCAATGAGCCGGAGGCATTACACTCATGAGACAAGAGGCCTTTGAATTATCTTGCAATTCTCCACGTCTCTTCATTACAGGAAATGAAAGTAGGTCCACATATTCTGTGCTGGATAGCTGTGCTGGAATACAAGGGACCTAGTGTCCGGAAAACGAGCGTGCTAAATACTGAGGTGATGGGGGAGGGGAGGTTGGGGTTTGGGTTGATAAATGTTGGTCTAAATGAGCTTCTCTCCTTAGAACAGCTGTTTCGATCTTGTAAGTATCAGTTTATCATGAAAAGCCGACTGGGATTGGTAGCCAATGTAATATATAACGAGATATATTTTTTAACTAAATAAAAAGCTGTTTCCAAGATATGAATAAATAGCTTCTGACGACGTTTACTAAAAACCGGAATTATTATTATTATTATTATTATTATTATTATTACTCAAAAGATGAACCCTATTCATATGGAAGAAGTCTACCACAGGGGCCAATGAATTGAAATTCAAGCTTCAAAATGATATGGTGTTCATTAGAAAGACGTAACAGAAGGTAATAGGAAATACAGAAAGAAGAGCTCACTTATTAAAAGAGAAAATAAATTAACAAATTAATAAATTAATTTAAGAAAAATATATAAGTAAATGATTAAAAGACAGGAATTGCTTTAGGGAAGTAATGCACTGCATCTTCGCTTGAACTTCTGAAGTTCCGATTGAACGATGAATTGTGTGTGTTACTCCCAAATACCTTAATCTCTTCAGCAATTATGAGCAAGTTCTACTTTGGATCCCAATACCTCAACGTATTTACAATATAATCCAGGCTTTGCGTGAAATCATTCCGCTCTGTAAACAATATTTCACGACTCGGGTAAATAAATGTATATATTACTCAGTTTTCCTTGGGCCACCAAAAGAATGATCATATTCGTATTAATTTTATAGTCGAGCGTTTTGCTCTAACAGAAAAAAATAGGGATTAGCATATTTATCTCTAGGGCAACTAAACGATTTTCCAAAAAGCGTAAATAGCTAACGTATCTACAAATTAATATTCCATAATTTTAAATGTTAAGTCAGTCTGGGTGTTTACAAGTTCAGATTTTACCAGTTGGTAACCCCTGAGAGAGAGAGAGAGAGAGAGAGAGAGAGAGAGAGTCTCATGGACATACTCATAAAATCAGCCAGCGGTTTCGTATGTACCCTCACAACAGACCAGGTCACAGGTCATTCTGCGTTCATGGAGAAACAGTTCTATGACTCTACACTTGGAAAGCAGACCACACAAAAATACCAGGTGAAAGTTGCAACGAATTTAAGTACAATGGCTGACTTATAAAGTAATGCCAGCGTTGGATCTGAATGCAGAAATGAATTCACACTTAGTTACTAATGTTTAAGAATATATATATATATATATATATATATATATATATATATATATATATATATATATATATATATATATATATATATACATATATAACTGCCCTGCACTGTGTCATGTGAAAGCCACCAAATGCCCCAGGGTTGTAAGCTAAAGAGCTTACCCTGCACTGATACAGCAAAAACCCAGAGAGGAAGAATGAAACACTATCCCCTGGGGTTCTGAATTCACATGGGTGTGGTGCAGCTGAAAAGATTTATGGTACATCATTTGTCTAAGGAGAGAGAGAGAGAGCTTGATGTTTTGGTACTTAGTGAGACAAAGGCAATAGGGCAGTGTTTGTGTGTGCAGGAATGGGAAGAACAAAGAGTTAATGTGTCTGGGCAGCTCAAAGGTTTAGCTCTTGGTAAGGGGGAACACTTTAGAGAGCGTTATCCCAGAGCGCCATTGGTCGATTGTAAACAATGGTATTATTTCCCAGGTCTTCCAAAGAACAACTTAATATTGTATCAATATCTTGTGGAAATTTCAGTGATTACAATAACCAATATTATACGATTCATAATATTACGAAACAATTGGTATCTTTCCCCACGTCTTCCAAAGAACAACTTAATATTGTATCAATACATTTTGGGAAATTTCAATGATTGTAATAACCAATATTATACGATTCATAATATTAGGAAACCACTGGTATCTTTTCAAACTTTTCCAAGGAACAACTTAATACTGTATCAATACATTTTGGAAATTTCAGTGATTGTAATAAACAATAATATACGGTACATAATATTAGGAAACAATTGGTATTATTTTCGATGTTTTCCAAAAAACAACTTAATATTATATCAATACATTTTGGAAATTTCAGTGATTGTAATAACCAATATTATATAATTCATAATATTAGGAAACAGTTTATATATAAACTTCAGTTGAAACTTGCCAGTAGCCACTGTGAGAAATATATGGCAGAACAAGTTATTAATAACCAAAAGGAAAAGTGATAAATATTTGTGATAAGGAAAATATAGTATAAACATACCTTTTCTAACGACCACATAAATATTATAATAATATATATATATATAAAAACATTCTCAAATAAGTAATCCAATCAATAAATGACAACAACTCAACACGGAGTACTATGTCCCACGTTCCACTTGGATTTCCCATTAAAGAATCATGTATAACTTTCGTAAAAATAACACTGCCTTAATTATCAATACTATTACATATAAGAGGGGTTATCGCAGATCATAAACATAATAAAACACACACACAAAAATACACAAATCTTTCCTATCAACCCGACACATACACTGGCACAAAAACACACACACAGTCCCACACAAAAACAAGCCAATGAAAAGATAATTCACTCATATACAAACATCACACAAATACACACATGCACGCACACACACACACACACAAAACACTCCAATGAAAAGCTAATGCACTCATATACAAACATTACACAAACACAGTCCCACACAAAAACCCTCCAGGTAACAGATAATTCACTCATGAACAAACATCACACAAATACACACAAACTCTCCAGCGAAAAGACAATTCACTCACAAACAAACATCAACGAAAACAACGCCTGGAACCCCATATAGCATCAAAAGCGATAAACATCCCGACACACTAAGGAAAGAGTCACATTTCTCCGTCGGAATCGGACCCCAAAAATATCCGAAACAGACCAGGGGAAAAGCGCACTGCCGCCCGAACCGGTATCCAATCAAAAAATCCTGATGCGAACCATGATAGATATCCTGCTGCCAAGGCAATTAGCTTTTAAATTTACGGGGCTACGTTTTGATTGCCGTCGAAACCTTCGGCAATATTTCGATTCTGAATGTGAGGGTTAGTTAGTTAGTATTCGAGGTGCATTCTGAGTGCATTCTGGTTTACCGTTTGTTTTCGTTTTTGTTTTTTTTTTTTCCTTAGTTGTGTCTGGGTTTGGTTGGTTAGGTATCGTACATACATTTTGATTGTGTGTGTGTATGTGTGTGTATATGTCTATATGTATGTGTATGTATGTATGTATATATAATATATATATATATATATATATATATATATATATATATATATATATATATATATATATATATATATATATATATACATACTGTTATATAAATGAATATATATATATATATATATATATATATATATATATATATATATATATATATATATATATATATATATATGTGTGTGTGTGTGTGTGTGTGTGTGTGTGTGTGTGTTGTTACATAAAAGTCTTGCAAATATGTAATAATGATTAACAGATTCAGTATTTGACATTGTAAATATCAGTTTTGATATCAGGGAATATCAAAACGACTTCTCTAATTGACTTATCATCAAAATACTTTTATATATATATATATATATATATATATATATATATATATATATATATATATATATATATATATATATATATATATATATATATATACATATTATATATATATATATATATATATATATATATATATATATATATATATACATATATATATATATATATATATATATATATATATATATATATATATATATATATATATATATATATATATATATATATATATATATATATATATATATTTTTTTCCATTGTTTTCAAACCTCTGTCCGGTTGCAATGCCCCCAAAACTAAAAACCCCATTTTGGCTAAAACACTCTGGACTGGAAGCGAATTTCTCTCTCTCTCTCTCTCTCTCTTCAGCTCTAGTGGCCCTTATTATCTCCTTCTCTACTCGAGTGGAATGTAAGAACACGAGCCAAAAAATCAATTTGAAATGGGCCTTCCAATTCTCTACTTATTTTCCCACAGATTTCTTTACTTCCTTTTTTTTTTAGGAAATAACTGTCAGCTCCAGATATTTTTTTAAAGCAGGGAATGTGAGTGGGAAAATAAGTCCTCTGGAAAATGATGCTGAATTACCGAATTGTCAAATGGTTTGTTGGAAATGGACTAATATAAGCTTGATTTTCGTGCGATAAAAAAAAAGATTATTTAAAAATTAATCATCGAATGGTAACTGAATCCTGACATGGCATATTTAGTTTGGCTTATTCGACATAAACGTGTAGGAATCAATTTAAAAAGCCTTTTTTTTATTGTACATATTTGCGATTTGGGAAATGACCAAAATATGAAAACTCTGTTAACGAAAGAATATCAGATGAAACAAATGGCAGAACTTCCAAAAGAGCCTGACAGATGAGTCAGAGTGAAAACGAACGCCTAAAGTCATAATGGCTATATTTTCCTTTTTCCTCTGTCAGAGCAAAAGTCTCAGGGAAATGACTATTTCCCCTTTTCCTTTGTCACTATAAAGTTTCAGAAGGAAATTCTCATTAAAAATAGGTATATATTTTCAGCAATAGAAAACTCTTCTCCTTTCACTCTTACAGCGTTTAGCTGGTCCGCTGGTATAGTGGTTAGTGTCGTGGCATGCCAGTGAGATGTCACGAGTTCGCGTCTCCCACAGGGCGATGAAAAATCACTGGCTTTGTATCATGAGCGGTTACTGCTGCAGTGTGGGGTCTGCGGTGGGAGGTTGAAACCAACATTCTTTGGAAGCTTGACTTTCAAGTCAATGGCCCTTGCGTGAACAGGTTTCTTCTACTGAAATAATAATAAATAATAATACTGCACAGAATTTGTATTAGCAAATGATGAGGAAAGTTGTTGAGAATCTTACAATCACACACGAATAAAGTTGTTGAGAATCTTACATTCCCACAGAAATTTGAGAATCCTGGGTTTGATTCCGATGTGAATCAGAAACTTCCAGATAAAGCCTTAGGTACAGAAGTACTTAGGTTCCAGCTTCTTTTATGACTTGTGTGGGTCAATTGGTAGCGCCCTTGCCTCTCATTTGAAAGTCCTGGGTTCGATCCTGATGTGAGTCAGAAACTACCCAGGTAAAGCCTTAGATACAGAAGTATTATGTTCCAGCTTCTTTTATGACTTGTGCGGTTCAATTGGCAGTGCCCTTGCTTTTCGTTTAAGAGTCCTGGGATCGATACTGATGTGAGTCAGAAACTGCCTGGGTAAAGTCTTAGGGACAGAAGTTCTATGTTCCAGCTTTTTTTATGAACTGTGTGGGTCAGTTGGTAGACCCCTTGCTTTTCGTTCAAGAGTCCTGGGATCGATACTGATGAGTCAGGAACTGCCTAGGTAAAGCCTTAGGGACAGAAGTTCTTATGTCCCAGCTTCTTTTATGAACTGTGTGGGTCAGTTCGTAGCGACCATGCCTTTCGTTTAAGAGTCCTGGGGTCGATCCCAAAGTGAGTCAAATCTTTAGCACTGTATATTTATCTTTCTAGCGGTCCTGCAATATCATTGACTTGATTATTATTATTATTATTCCGAAGATGAACCCAGTTCATATGGAACAAGCCCACAGGGGCCACTGACTTGAAACTCAAGCTTCCAAAGAATATGTTGCTCTTTAGGAAGTAGGAGAAGGTAAAAGGAAATACAGAAAGAGGAGATCTTACTTATTAAAAAAAAATCAACAAATTAATAAACAGATAAAATTGTATTAAAATACAAGGAGAATAGCATTAAGGTAGTAATGCATTGCATCTTCGCTTGAACCTTTGAACAAGTCAAGGGTAAAATAAAGTAAAAAATGCGCCAAAGAACTTTGGCCTAGTCGAGTTTTCTTTACATCGTACAATCAAGGCCACCGAAAATAGGTCTAATCTTTCGGTGATCTCGATATAATGCTGTATGAATCGAGGCCCATGAAACTTTAACCACGGCCTGGTGGTGGCCTGGCCTTTTAGTTGCCAGACGCATGATTATGGCTAACTTTAACCTTAAATAAAATAAAAGCTACTGAGGCAAGAGGGCTACAATTTGACATGTTTGATGATTGCAGGGTGGATGATCAACATCCCAATTTGCAGCCCTCTAGCCCCAGTAGTTTGTAAGATCTGGGGGCGGACAGAAAAAGTACGGGCAGAAAAAAGTGCGGACGGACAGACAAAGCCGGCACAATAGTTTTCTCTTCAGAAAACTAAAAAAACACGACGAACTTATACCACGAGAAAACTCTCACTCACTCACTCACTGGTTGGTTTGGTCCGGGCAGTTTCCAAAAAATTCTTTTATGGTTTTGTTATTTGAGATGTATCCAGTCTATATTCGTTGGACAGGTGAGCCAGGCTCGCCTGACATGAAATCTTTTTAATTGACTTTTAAAGCTGACCAGTCAGCCATGGAGTCTTTAACTTTTTTTTTTTACAGAAGAACTCGCATTTTGAAACCAGTATGTTACTGGTTTTGCCTTGCAATTACATGAGAACCTTGTCACTTTCAGAATGATACATTATTATTATTATTATTAATTTTTTTTGTCTATCACAGTCATCCTATTCGACTGGGTGGTTTTTATAGTGTGAGGTTCCGGGTTGCATCCTGCCGCCTTATGAGTCCATCACTTTTCTCACCATGTGCACTGTTTCTAGTAGCACACTTTTCTGCATGAGTCCTGGGGCTACTTCGCCATATAGTTTTCCCAGATTCCTTTTCAGGGATCTTGGGATCGTGCCCAGTGTTCCTATGATTATGGGTACAATTTCCACTGGCATATTCCATATCCTTCTTATTCGGATTTTCAGGTCTTGATACTTATCAATTATTATTATTATTATTATTATTATTATTATTATTATTATTATTATTATTATTATTATTATTATTATTATTATTATTCAGAAGATGAACCTTACTCATAAGGAACAAGACCACCAAAGGAGCCAGTGACTTGAAATTCAAGCTTCCAAAGAATATGGTGTTTATTTGAAAGAAGCAATAGAGGGTAATAGGAAATACAGCAAGAAGATAATATTAGTTATTAGGAAAGAAAAAATTAACAAATTAATAAATATAAAGATAAAAAAAATAAGTAAATATGCACGTTAAACCAGCCGTCAAACTATATTTTCCTTAACCTTAAACTTGAACCTTATCAACTAAATATAGTTGGCGATCGATAACTGCATGCTTTTTTATAGGTCTGTGTGTATATATATATATATATATATATATATATATATATATATATATATATATATATATATATATATATATATACTTATACATATATATATTATGTATATCTATACACGATACTATAACTCAACAGACAAACCGAAAATAGCAAAAGTTCAGAAAGTAACCCCCCAGAAAATATGGAAGATCTCCCATTTTAGCTTTTCCCAGCCACCCTAACAACCTTACATATTCGAACACGTGCACACATCCACAGGAGCGCCCAAGCACAGAAACCTATCGCCAGGATACAAAAGGACCCTTTAATAAATATCCTGCAGGTTTAGACTGCTGCTCCCCCCCCCCCCACGGTATTCTGCTGTCTTTCATTGGTTTTTCCGCTCGGGTACGTCCAATCGGATTGCAATAGGCTTATACTATTGTGAATCAGCTTTTGAATTTATCAACTTTTTTCCTTCCTGAATACTGACACATGGGGAGGAATGCGTGTGTCTGTGTATGTGTGTGTGTGTGTGTGTATGTATATATATACATATATATATATATATATATATATATATATATATATATATATATATATATATATATATATATATATATATATAAATATATATAGATACATATATGTATATATATTACACCCACCCACACACACACTCATATATATATATATATAGACACACACACACACACACACACACACATATATATATATATATATATATATATATATATATATATATATATATATATATATAGAGAGAGAGAGAGAGAGAGAGAGAGAGAGAGAGAGAGAGAGAGAGAGAGAGAGAGAGAGAGAGATCAACGTTATCACTTTGGTAATATTAATGTCTTTTAATCGTGCCCATCTTTATCACTTATATTATAATCAAAATGTCTTTTATGAGCAGGAGCCCGCGCTGGCATAAGGCCAACTCAGTCTCAACAACCAACAACGTGCCTTCGTCAGTTGTTCCTTTACAAATACTGCTCCACAAGGAAGGAAAACACAGAAGAGATCGAAAGATCCTGGCAAAAGGTTATAAATAACAATCTCTCAAATAACATAATGGAACGGCAAACCCAGATCGCCATAAATAAAATATAATGACCAAAGTGGTGCTATAAAACTCTACCGTAAGAATTATATGCACTACAAATACCAAATAAATTAGTAGAAGGCATTGAAGAAATTGATGAAAATGTCTCCCCAAAGGAGCATTAACCTCAAGGAAAGACGCAGGAAAACGAATGACCTCTCATGACCTTAAAATGACTTTGGTCCATCTTTAAAAGAAGAAAAAAAAATGAGCAGAGATACGAATGACAAATAAGTTACAAGACACTGAAGAAATTGATGAAAATGTCTCGCCTATGGAGTTGTAACTTTCAAAGAAAGACGCACGAAAACGAATGACCTCTTATGACCACCTTAAAATGACTTTGGTCCATCTTTAAAAGATAAAAAAAAATGAGCTGAGATGCGAATGACAAATAAATTACAAGACACTGAACAAATTGATGAAAATGTCTCGTCTATGGAGTTTTAACTTTCAAGGAAAGACGCAGGAAAACGAATGACCTCTCAAGCCCTTAAAATGACCTTGGTCTATCCTAAAAAAATAAAAAAAATAAGTTATATACAAATACAAAATAAGTTACAAGACACTGAAGAAATGAATGAAGATGTCTCCCCAAAGAAGTATTAACTTCAAGGAAAGACGCAGGAGACCGAATAACCTCTCATGACCTTAAAATGACTTTGATCAAGGAAAGACGCAGGAAAACGAATAACCTCTCATGACCTTAAAATGACTTTAGTCCATCTTAAAACTATTAAAAATGAGCAGTGATACAAATACCAAATAAATTAGTAGAAGACACTGAAGAAATTGACGAAGAATTCTCCCCTTAGAAATATTAACTTACAAGGAAAGACGCAGGAGAACGAATGACCTGTCATGACCTCTCATGACCTTAGTTCATCCAACAAAGATTAAAAAATAAGCAGTGATACAAATACCAAATAAATTAATAGAAGACACTAAAAAAATTTATAAGGAATTCTCCCCTTAGAAATATTAACTTACATGGAAAGACGCAGGAGAACGAATGACCTGTCATGACCTCTCGTGACCTTAGTCCATCCTTAAAAAATGTAAAAATTATCAGTGTTAAAAATACCAAATAAATTAATAGAAGACACTGAAGAAATTGATGAAAATATCTCCCCTAGGAAACATTAGCTTCAAGGAAAGACACAGGAGACCGAATGACCTTTCACGACCTTAAATGACCTTGGTCCATCCTAAAAAGATAATAAAATGAGCAGTGATACTAATACCAAATAAATTAATAGAAGACACTGAAGAAATTTGTAGAGAATTCTCCTCTTAGAGATGTTAACTTACATGGAAAGACGTAGGTGAACGAATGACCTGTCATGACCTTAGTTCACCCTAAAAAGGTAAAAAAATGAGTGATACGAATACAAATAAGTTACAAGGCACTGGAAAAATGAATGAAGATGTCTCACCTAAGGAGCATTAAATTCAATGAAAGACACAGGAGACCGAATGACCTCTCATGACCTTAAAATGACCTCGGTTCATCTTAAAAATATAAAGAAATGAGAAGTGATACAAACCAAATAAGTTACAAGATGCTGAAGAAAATTATGAAGATATCCCCCCCCAAGGAGCATTAGCTTCAATGAAAGAGGCAGGAGAACGAATGACCTTCCGTGACCTTAAAATGACCTTAGTCCATCCAGAAAGATTAAAAAACAAGTAAAAAATGCTCCCAGGTTTCTTGGGTGCAATCGAGTTTTCTGTACAGCCGCTACAGTGTATAATCAAGGTCACCGAAAACAGATCTATCTTTAGGTGGTGTCGGTATAATGCTGTATGGACCGCGGCCCGTGAAACTTTAACCACTGCCCGGCGGTGGCCTTTCCTATATTGTTGCCAGAAGCACGATTGTGGTTAACTTTAACCTTAAAAAAAATAAAAACTACTGAGACTTGAGGACTGCAATTTGGTATGTTTGATGATTGGAGGGTGGATGATCAATATACCAATTTGCAGCCCTCTAGCCTCAGTATTATTTAAGATCTGAGGACGGACAGAAAAAAGTGCGGACGGACAAACAAAGCCGGCACAATAGTTTTCTTTTATAGAAGACTAAATGTGCAATGGGTTTCTTAGACAGATTATCAGATTTTTGTCAAAAATCTCAGCGGACAGTACAAAGGGATCATGGCGTGGTCCCATTCCAGTTGGCTGGCTTGGTCAAACAATGAAGAGATTGGGAAAAGATGGAGGAAGTCCTCTTCTGTTGTTTACCTGAGTACCCAGTTAATTAGAGCCCTCATTTTGGAGAGGAGAGAGAGAGAGAGAGAGAGAGAGAGAGAGAGAGAGAGAGAGAGAGAGAGAGAGAGAAGGGGGGTGAGCTGTTGGTTTCGTTTTTTGGTATATGTTTTATGTTTCTTTATTTCTCGTCCTTTTATTTAGTTTTCCTCAGATTTGCTCTAGACTTTTATATCTTTTCTTGGGACTAAACCTCTCTCTCTCTCTCTCTCTCTCTCTCTCTCTCTCTCTCTCTCTCTCTCTCTCTTATGTTTTTTCTTTATTTTTTGTCACTTTCCTTAGTTTTTCCACTGATTTTCGTATCTTTTCCTGGAGCTAAACACCCCCCCCTTTTCTTTTTCTCTCTCTCTCTCTTATGCTTTTTTTTCTTTATGTTTCGTCTTTTTACTCAGAATTTACAATGATGTGCTTTGAACTTTCGTATCGCTTCTTGAAGCTAAACGGCCCCTCGCCCCAACTCTCTCTCTCTCTTTTTTTAATGAAGGCGGCTTAATAATTCCTATGTGAAGAAATGTAATAAATATTGTCATATAAAATGATGTTCAGAATTATTATTATTATTATTATTATTATTATTATTATTATTAATTTCAGGATGAATATTATATTATCCACATTTCGAATGGCGCTTTTGGGAGTGGAAATTATGAGAATATTAGTTTGAAAAATAATTTTATGAAAAACATTAGTACATTTTTTATATTTTATTCATTCCATAAAACAGAAAACTTTGCTGTCGTATGTTAATCCAACAGTCTACAGAAAAAAAAATCTTTAGATTAAACCCGATAAAAATTAGGATCTGTAAAATTTATAAGTTTTCTCAATTCGTATCAATACTAATGACCTAGATTTCGTTTATCAGATTTTGAATTGAGCATTCATAACTATCCAGCCCGTCCTGAATAAAAATTTATAAAAAGCAGAAACTGATCTATTAAGTGTACAGAATTAATTTGTCTGTAGAAAATTACATTGCTGTAATGCGTATCGTCAAAGAAATGATGCAATGAACAATTTTATATATATAATATATATATATATATATATATATATATATATATATATATATATATAAATATATATATATATATATAAAATATATATATATATATATATATATATATATATATATATATATATATATATATATATATATATATATATATATATATATATATGTGTGTGTGTGTATGTGTGTGTGTATGTATGTGTATATATATATACAGTATATATATATATATATATATATATATATATATATATATATATATATATATATATGTGTGTGTGTGTGTGTGTGTGTGTGTGTATGTATGTGTATATATATACAGTATATATATATATATATATATATATATATATATATATATATATATATATATATATATATATATATATATATATATATATATATATATATATATATATATATATATATATATTATACAGTATATAAATATATATATATATATATATATATATATATATATATATATATATATATATATATATATATATATATATATATATATATATATATATATATATTATATAGTATATATATATATATATATATATATATATATATATATATATATATATATACATATTAATACATATATATAATACATATACTGTACTTACATTCATAAAGAAGGACAAACCATTAAAGAAAATCTCTAAAACTCAAAACCCACTCGATAACAAAATCAACCTAATTGAATCGGGCTGCTTGTATAACGTTGAATCTATTTCTCCAGGGATCCGAATCTCTCTCTCTCTCTCTCTCTCCGAATAATGTTGGATCTTGTGAGCCTAATCCGTGGCCCAGTGTCTTCTAATAGCTGCGATTAGTCAGTCCTCCTGTTCCCATCTGATTAATGCTGCCTCATGATAATCTCTCTGTGTTGTTGGGAGGTCAATGAGCAGATCGTAATTAGAAGTATTCTACTAGGTTCT
>NC_089762.1:37123390-37150890 GCF_040412425.1 Macrobrachium rosenbergii | reverse complement strand
GAGAAGGAATAAGGAAAGCAAGAATTTTCTTAGCAATAATATTCAAACATCATTCACGATGCTGTGTCTAGATGGATAAAGAACGCAGTGAAGTTGGTGAAGGAGGGAGAGAGAGAGAGAGAGAGAGAGAGAGAGAGAGAGAGAGAGAGAGAGAGAGAGAGAGAGATAAGGCTTCTTTTCACAGGAATTTCATAGGCCTTCATTTGCTCTCTCTCTCTCTCTCTCTCTCTCCCTTCTTCCCATATTACCAGAGGAGGGTCCGTGGCTATAAGCTTCCCAGTCCGCCTTATCTGGACCCGACATTCATCGTAACGGTTTCTCCGATACCTTATCCACACAGAATTTAGTCTCCAAAAAGCCATCGTTCAGAAGCGAAATCTGGGCGAAAATGACCGTCCGTGGTCGGTACTTAAATTCTTTCGTTCGTAAAAGGGAGGATTGTTTTAGCGCGTCGAGGGTTTGAACAGCGTATACTGATTTTGATAAACATAATATACTTGGGTTCTTTTGAATTCATGGAAGATGATCTCAAATTCACTTGCTCATAAAAAGGGGGGGTTGTTTTAGTGGGTCGATGCTTTGGACAACGTATACTGATCTTGATAAACATAATATATTAAAGTTCTTTCGAGGTCTAAGAAAAATTTTGTCAAATTTTAGTTAGTTTTGTATATGGCTAATCGCCGTTGAAATTCTAACCTGTCATAATTATTTTTAGCGGTTCGAAGGTTTGGACATCGTATACAGATCTTGGTAAACGTAATATACTTAGGTTCTTCGAGGTTATATAAGTTTTCTCAAATTGCGGTTAATTTTGTTAATGGCTGATTGTCGTTAAAATTCTAACCTTTCATAATCATTTCTAGCGGTTCGAAGGTTTGGACATGCGTGAACTGATAATAATAATAAAAAAAATATATACTAAAGTTCTGTTGAGTTCATGGATAATTTCCTCAAATTGTGGATAATCTTATGAACGACTGAGTGTCGTTAAAATTCTTGCCCGTCGATAATTTGGACAGCGTACACTGATCTTCAGGAACATAATATACTAAGGTTCTTTTGACTTCAAGAAAGAATCTTGTCAAGTTGTAGCTGATTTTATAAACGACTGACCGTCCTTAAAATTCAAACCTGTCATGATGGTCGGGGATTAAATTCACTCGTTCATAGAAAGAGAAGATTGTTTTGAGCGGTTCGATGCTTTGGATAATATGTAAGGTTCTTCTGAGTTTATGGAAGAATTTTGTCAAATTTTAGTTAGTTTTGTAAATGGCTAATTGTTGATGAAATTCTAACCTGTCATAATTCTTTGCACAATTAGTTATTAAAAGGAATGTCACATAGTATGAAATAATGTCGACCTTTTGAAATATCTGCAAATGCTGAGTGTTTACGAAACAGTGCTGATGTATTTTGCACGGTGTTGGGAAATTCTGAAAATATCTAAGCACTTTGAAAACAAATATTGTAACATCTGTCTCCGTGAAACGACAGGAGTCATGGCAATAACAGACAGTTTTCACGCAGCTATAAGAAAATAACTGAGCCCTTTCAAAAAAAAATCTCAATATCTTCATTGTCTGTCTTTGTCGAACAAAGAGACGCCACTGTCAATCATAGACTCTCTCATGGATATATAAATCGAAAAAGGTATCGTTTTGTTATACAAAACTTTAGGTCTCTTTCACTTCTCACAAATTTTCTGTATTGTGAAACGCCTTAAAAGAATCTTCTAAAAGTACCTTGCAATGTCTTTGTCTGATTTTGTGCCACCTAAAGGCTTTAATTCTCTGTTGGAATGGCACTACTGATCTAGCAGTGTAAAGGTTACAGCTGTCAAAGAAATGTCACTGGTGGCTTCAGAACCTTTCCTTTTGATACCTGAACGTTTTCAGAGAGAAAGGAGAATTAAATGTAAAATAAGTCTTGAAAAATTAGAGATGTGCTTCTTCTAAGCCAAAAAGGAGTTAGTTAGGGAATTTTGTCTCTAGTTGGTATCATAAATTAGTTTATTTCTTTTTTTTTTTTTTTTTTTGCAAAGCCGAAAGCCGTGAATGTTACCGTTAGCTTTAGAACCTTTCCTTTTGATACCTGAGCGTTTTCAGAAGAGAGAAACGAAATTTAAATATTGTAAAGTTAAATAGTCTTGAAAAAAAATGAAGACATGCGTCTTCGGAGCCGAAAAGGAGTTAGTTAAGGAATCTTTTCTTTAACTTTTCCTTCGGTGGCATTCTAAAATAAGTCACTTAATTTCATGCAATGCCGTGAAATTCGAAACATAAAAATCTTGATCTCTCAGATCTGGCTTCAGCTTTTATGAAATTTGTATATATTTAACCACGTATCATCTGCAAGTCACGTCAAGCTTTGACAGGTGAGTGATGTGATATGATATGACATGACATTTCGTTTCGTTGGCAATAACCCATTTGATATTTACCCATTTATCCTGTCTCTGTGCACTTTCAAAGCTGTTGCGTCGTTTGAATTGATTTAGTTTATTTTTTTTTAAATACAACATTAATCAATATATCGTTTGACATTCTGTCTCTCTGATAATTAGCCATTTGATAATTACCCTATTATCCCATCTCTATGTACTTTCAAAGCTCTAACGGAGTTTAATTCGATATAGTTTCATTTTATGATAATACGATAACTAGGCCTATATATATTTCCATTAAAAATTATTTGGTTCCCTTCTTACAAGGATCATTTTATTATAGTGCAGCAATTACAATTTCACGAAAATATATCTGATTCCTTCTTACAAGGCTTCGCATTACCAACCCACTTACTTAATCAATGAACGTGGTAAGGTTTCCTGAATCTCTGATAATTACCCATTTATTAATTACAAATCTATCCTACCTCTAAGCATTTTAAAAGCTGTAACAGATTTTAAATTCATTTAGTTTCATTTTATGATAACGCAGCAACTACAATTTCACGAAAATATATATTCGGTTTTCTTCCTACAAGGCTTCGCATTACCAACCCACTCGCTTGATCTAATGCACCTGGTAAGTTTGCTGAAGAACTTCTTCATTTCCCCTGTCAAAATGAACAACCCCTTTCCACCCCAGCAAACTCTCTTTTATCATTAGGCTCTTGTAACGAAGACTTAAATGAAGTGTTAATCTCGGCAAGATTGCTCCATCCCTTTCATCTTCTCCGATGAATTACTTCGCTTTGCCTCTAAAAATATTCGCAAAGGAGATGAGAGAGAGAGAGAGAGAGAGAGAGAGAGAGAGAGAGAGAGAGAGAGAGAGAGAGATGCATGATAGTGGTTCCTTTGATAAATTTAATGAAGAGATATTTTTCCTCTCCTTACTCCTCGTCACTTTTGGCAGAATTTCTGCTTGGGCTCCCAAGTTCCTGTGTCTTGAAGGGTTTAGTGTAAAATTTCTAAAGGAAAATCTGTCTATTTGGGAATCTGATTGTTCTGTCAATTCCTCAACCTCCACTGCACCTTCCCTGACAATGCTGGTAATCTTCTTATGCGAGGAGATATATTATTCAGTTGTATTCCACATAAGAAAATGAAAGATGTAAAAGGTTAGAATATGCTCAATAGTTTCGTCCTCCAACGGACCTCTTCTTGGAGCGTTTACTAAGTAAAAGCTCCAGATGGGCGTTGGATGATAAGCTCAAGAGAGAGAGAGAGAGAGAGCGCGAGAAGGGATATAACTAAATAAACGATAAGATCAAAACACTGCCAAACAAAAGCTTCAGGTTATTTCACGCGTTACTTCCTCCACAATCCCAGGCCATCAACGTCACAGTCAGCTGACAAGTACCACCAACCCTCGAATGAGCAAATCATCAGCTGACCAAACAAGTTCCTAAGGGCGAGTGTCCTAAGATCACGAATCACTCACCTGGACCCAAAGCAAACAAAGGAAGTACGAAGACAAGGAATCGAGAACTAGAGGGCGTGGGAGGTTGACCAGAGATCCTTTTCCAAAAAGACCCCTCGACAAACATAGGCAGGAAATGACAGAATAACCTAGAGTCGGAAGAACACCCTCTCTCAAGCAAACGTCACTGAACAGTGCGGCCGTCTGCATGCCGTTTAGTTTGTATTGTAGTTCCTCAGTCTCTCGAATTAGTTTCTTTGCAGCAGCAGCAGCTGTCCAAAGTTCATTTATAACAATCATCCTATTCGACTGGGTGGTCTTTATAGTGTGGGATTGCGGGTTGCATCATGCCTCCTTGGGAGTCCATCATTTTTCTCACTATGTGCGCTGTTTCTAGTACCACACTCTTCTACATGAGTCCTGGCACAACAATACAATTATTATTATTATTATTATTATTATTATTATTATTATTATTATTATTATTATTATTATTATTATTATTAATTTATGCCTACTGAAATTATTCTCTTGATGTGCAACTTTAACCTAACGTCCGTCAGGAAACTGACGAGAAATATCCCTCGATGTCTGATATTTCAGAATTTTCAGAAAACTCTCTCCTAATCAAGCGCCTTTCTTTGTCAAAAGGTAAACGTTTTCAAACGCCTTCGCGAAATGAGCACGAGATAGATGCAACAGTTCCATTACTGCATCGAAATGTCCCCTTGGAAATGTGCAAATGGATGAAATGGCATGAGAGTGTAAGAACGTAAGCCCACTTTGACAGGAAACTCCGAAGATTTAAACACTGAGGTAATCTCCCGTTTTGCATCCTGGGCTTTTGTTAATTTCATCACGTTGTTTGCTTGCATTATCACTGTATAGCCTATGTATATGTATGTAGTGTATATATATACATATACATACATACATACACACACACATATATATATATATATATATATATATATATATATATATATATATATATATATATATATATATATATATACACATCAGGACCACTAAGATTGGTCGGCCGGGCAATGACGTCACACGGGCTCATCGCAGGCACATCCCGCTACTGACTCATCTGTACAACAGAGCATTTGCTCATCCTTCGTCTTTGCATTAATTGTTTCAGTTTTGTATTAATTTTCTTTTAGTGGTAGTCTGCCAGTAACCTAATAATTTATCAGTATAAGTTATTTTGTTAAAATATATCATATATCACAACTGTAAGTTAATTCTTCTATCGATAGTGAGGGTAAAATCTATATTTCTATTGTTTTAAACAATATCTAGTCTGGCCAGATGGGAAAGGATGCCATGTAAAAATAACTGAAAATGACAGATATTGGTGTCTAATCCACAGTTTTCGAGGTTGCTGAGATGAATAGTAACACTCCCGATACCCTTCAAGTTTAAGTTCAACCTCGATAGGAAAGGGGGGTGAACAGGGGTAAAATATAAAATATAAAATGTTTTAAACAATATCTTGGTATAAAGCGTAATGAAAATTACTAAGAATATTTCAGGCATTCAATAAATGAAAAGAAATTTAACGTCACTTGGTTTACAATCCGTAAATTGTGGGCCATGGTTCACTTTACTCAGTCGACTCAGGTTATTATCATTAATTCCCTATCTGGCCGGATGGGAAAGGATGCCATGTAAAAATAACTGAAAATGACAGATACTGGTGCCTAATCCATAGTTTTCGAGGTTGCTGAGATGAACAGTAACACTCCCGATACCCTTCAAGTCTAAGTTCAACCCCGATAGGAAAGGGGGGTGAAGAGGGGTAAAATATAAAATGTCAAAAATGATGGGCAATGTAACTGAAGCAACTATCTTAACAGGAAAGGATGAGAGAGAGAGAGAGAGAGAGAGAGAGAGAGAGAGAGAGAGAGAGAGAGAGAGAGAGAGAGAATATTTATCGATTGTCATTCAGAGTTTTCCCGGGCGGCGCTGGGTTGGTCAACTAGTATTATATTTTTATGAGTGTATGTGCGTATATATTTATGAGTGTATGTGCGTGTGTACAGTAATGACGAAGCGAGAACTTGTAATTTTTTTTCCAAATAATTTTTCTATTTTGATATCAACAGACCCCTATAACGACACTATTATATAGCTAATTTTATTTTTCCTCAGTCAATGGGTATTGAATATTTATACCCACTACACATAGCACCTTCTAAACGAATTCATTTAGAAAACATAAACAAAAGACAATTTGATGAAAGTAATAATATGTAGTAGGAACTTACCTGGATCACCGAAGCATCAGATTTTACAAGTAAAAGATTCACTAATGTTGAATGTCCCATTTGCTGTCCACTCAAATACATGAGGCCACCTCCATTTCTGAAAACAAAATTATATATGAAATGTCAATAAATTCGGTCTTATTCTCAAGCTACGAAAATCAACCAAGAAAAAAATTTGGCGTGGAGTAATTACTATAAGAACAGCAATGAGCTTGGACAGCTATTTCGTAATGTGCATTGATTCCATACGTCTTAATCAGTATTCTCTCTCTCTCTCTCTCTCTCTCTCTTTCCCCATAGAAAATGTCAATAAATATCATGTTATTCATGAGAAATATTTGATATTAAAAATACGTTCTCGCAAAATCGTAAACTTAGCCCTTTTACTATCTCTCTCTCTCTCTCTCTCTCTCTCTCTCTCTCTCTCTCTCTCTCTCTCGACTTTCTACTTCTGCACATTCTACATAATGAACATGTTTTTTCTAGATTCACATTAAATGTGAATTATTCAAAGACTAAGTTTACTCTCTCTCTCTCTCTCTCTCTCTCTCTCTCTCTCTCTCTCGACTTCTACTTCTGCACATTCTATATAATGAACATGTTTTTCTAGATTCACATTAAATGTGAATTATTCAAAGACTGTAAATTTACTCTCTCTCTCGACTTTCTACTTCTGCACGTTCTACATAATGAACATGTTTTTCTAGATTCACATGAATTATTCAAAGACTGTAAATTTACTCTCTCTCTCTCTCTCCTTTCTACTTCTGCACATTCTACATAATGAACATGTTTTTCTAGATTCACATTAAATGTGAATTAATCCAAGACTGTAAATTTACTCTCTCTCTCTTCTCTCTCTCTCTCTCTCTCTCTCTCTCTCTCTCTCTCTCTCTCTCTCTCTCTCTCTCTCTCTCGTCCTTCACTGCACTACCAGTATTGTTATTACCATCATTATCATAACTGTTTCTCACATTTTATTTTCCAAAATGTTGAGCGCCGTTGATACGCATAATGAACCTTTTAATTTCCAGCTAATAACTTCTAATAGCCCTAGATCTCTTGTATGTAGGACGAGGTAATGAAACTAAATTCATTCTACCCTCAAACAAAATATGCTTCCGCTGCAAACCATATTCAGGCTATAAAATACGCTTGAGGGTTTTTCAAAACTTTAATTTCCTATTAATTCATTTTATCTACTCCAGAATACGCTTAAAAAAATATTAGTATATATTGCACAAACAGCTCTTCCATCAACTGTGAGAAAGAAACAAAAACTCTAATTTCCCATTAATTCTTCTACTCAAGAATACGCTTAAAAAATATTTATATATACATTGCACAAACAGCTCTTCCATCAACGTGAGAAAGAAACAAAGACTCTAATTTCCCATTAATTCTACTACTCAAGGATACGCTTTAAAAATATATTTATATATATAATACCAGAACAGCTCTGTCATAAACCGTGAGAGAAACTGCAGGCTAAGGCTACGATGACAGTACCGAATATTTTTTCCCTGGCGCAATTACTGTGAGCGAACGCATTCTCGAGTGAACAAGATGTAGCAAGACAGAAATGGCCCTGGGTGAACTTTGTGTCGGGAGGGAATATTGCTGCCTTTATTGACACCGAATAGCAAGCAGAGTAACAGGTTCTTTTTCAATAAATGCCAAAAGGCCTCCGAGGTCACCTTTTGCCTTGAGAAAGTGGACTTTCTGGAAAGCAGGAGGAACTGATTTGGAAAGAATGGAACGAAATGGAACGCTTCTAGTAGAATTGCCGAATGTCTGATTGAAAAGGAAAGTATTCTGCTATAAATTGCTTCAGGAGGAAAATGATTAAATAACATAAAAATCTTCTATCTTTTAAGTGGTCACAAGACGAATTAATACGCGTTAAACTCTGCAGGTTTAAAAATGCAATTTAGGCATATTTTCAGTTTACATGTGTGAAAGGGTATTCAGAAAATTGTTAAGAAATATATATTCCTTATATATTATATATATATATATATATATATATATATATATATATATATATATATATATATATATATATATATATATATATACATATATATATATATATATATATATATATATATATATATATATATACATATATAGTATATATAAATGTGTACGTGTGTCCCCTTGGGTAATAATTCTATCATCTCTCCGGACCCTCTAAAGAACGATACCATCCCCCTCTCTCTCTCTCTCTCTCTCTCTCTCTCTCTCTCCTCTCTCTCTCTCTCTCTCTCTCTCTCTCTCTCTCTCTCTCTCTCTGTCTGTCTGTCTGTCTGTCTGTCACACACAATGATTCCCCGTAGTGCCGTTTATTTGGAGAGAGCGGTAGGGCAATAAATTACCTGAAAACAGATGGGCATCTATGAAGCCTGTATTAATTTTCCCTAGTCATTAAGACATCAGTTTCCAAAATAAACAAGTAAAAATGCGCCGAAGAAACTTCGGCGCAATCGAGTTTTCCGTACAGCCGCTACAGCGTATAATCAAGGCCACCGAAAATAGATCTATCTTTCGGTGGTCTTGGTATAATGCTGTATGAGCCACGGCCCATGAAATTTTAACCACGGCCCGGTGGTGGCCTATCCTATATAATTGCCAAAAGCACGATTATGGCTAACTTTAACCTTAAATAAAATAAAAACTACTGAGGCTAGAGGGCTGCAACTTGGTATGTTTGATCGTTGGAGGGTAGATGTTCAACATACCAATTTGCAGCCCTCTAGCCTCAGTAGTTTTTAAGACCTGAGGGCGCACAGAAAAGTGCAGACAGAAAAAGTGCGGACGGACAAACAAAGCCGGCGCAATAGCTTTCTTTTACAGAAAACTCAAATCTAAAATTTGATTTTTAGTTTTGAATTCTGAATTTCTTTATAAGAATTTCATAAGATAGTTCTGTAAACTGAATTTTTTATGAGATATTTATCTATTAATTACATGAACCTCACAAATACAAAGAGGGGAAAAGGATTTAATAATTAATCTTGATGATAACATTGTAATATTTCTATGCATAGCTTACGAAAAACAATCATATACATTACAGTAAGCTACAAAGTGTTGAAATATTAATAACAGAGAGCTGTAATTAATGCATATTCTTAACCCCTTCATGATGTTATTACTATTAAAACGGATATAATTTTTACCATTATCATCACTGCTTCTCATTCACATAGCGACCATATAAATCTTGCCTATTTACTTATTTCACTAACAAAGCATTTGAGCTACGAATTATTTTCGGCATTTAAACCTTCACTTGAATTTACATCAGCGGGAGAGAGAGAGAGAGAGAGAGAGAGAGAGAGAGAGAGAGAGAGAGAGAGAGAGAGAGACGTGCTGAGCGAAGACGGTGAACAGAATACAAGCACTAAAGGTCTTTATAAATTATATATAAAGAATGAAATAATAATAATAATAATAATAATAATAATAATAATAATAATAATAATAATAATAATAATAATAATAATAATAATAATAATAATAATAATAATAATAATAATAATTATTATTATTATTATTATTATTATTATTATTATTATTTTAAAGATGAACCCTATTCATATGGAACGAATCAGTATAAAGTTAACAAGATTCTAACAAGAGAGACCAAAGAACTAACACATTTACAAAGATAAGTCAAGAGTGAAAGATGTACATCGTCAAAAATGTAAACAAAACGACAACTCGAAGGACAAAAAAGCAAATAAATAAACCACCCAGTGATCTCGAGGACCCTGCAGCAACTGTCATAATAGAGCAGAAGGCAACGACGCCACTCAAGTCGACAAAAGCATGGAAACCTGGTGGGAAAATGACCCTTGTGGACTCTAAAGGCCATACCACTGGCAAGATGGAAGACGGCCTCTCTCAAGTTTTTTTTATTGCACTGTCATCTTCAGCGATATATCGTAATGAAAAGTGACAGGCACTTTCGTCTAGAACTGATTATTTTGTTCTCTATTTTCTTTCTTGGGTGGAGAAGGATACTCAAAGGGAAATACAAGAGTGTTTTATTCTGGAAATAGTTTTTCATGGGTTACTGCTGATAGCAAGTAAAAATTGCGCCGAAGTTCCTTCAGGGCAATGGAGTTTTCTGTACATCAAGGCCACTGAAAAGATGCTGTATGAGCCGCGGTCCATGAAACTTTAATCATGGCCCGATGGTGACCTGGTCTATATCGTTGCCAGACGCACGATTATGGCTAATTTTAACCTTAAATAAAACAAAAACTACTGAGGCTAGAGGGCTGCAATTTGGTATGTTTGATGATTGGAGGGTGGATGATCAACATACCAATTTAGAGCCCTCTAGCCTCATTAGTTTTTAAGACCTGAGGGCGGACAGAAAAAGTAGTGTGGACGGACAGGCAAAGCCGGCACAATAGTTTCCTTTTGAGAAAACTAATACGTGGACTTCACTTGTTTATCAATGTTGCTGCTTTGGTCTAAGTCAATGGAAAATATCATTTTAATTATGACTGCCTTTAAATAATTAGTTTGATGGCATCATCACCATCGTTATCAAAATGTTGTTAACCACGTAACCAGCTATTATTTCTGCTGTTTTGGTCAATGGAAAATCTAATTTTAACTTTCATTACCTTTAAATAATTATTTTGAAGGTTTCAAGATCAAAATGTTGTTAACCATGAAACCAGCTATTATCTCTACTGTTTTGGTCAATTTCAATTATGATTACCTTTATAATTATAACCAGTCTAATCTGAAGCAATTAGTCAATGCAATACTCATCTCTAAATTGTTAAATCAAGCTGAAGCTTCCACAGCTTTAATTAGACCACCTTACACAGAAGTATTTCCATGCAGTGTAAACCTTTCTCAGTGTTACCCATGCCTAGAGTGAACTTCGATTACTCATAAAATGAACACTACCCATACCTAGAGTGAACTTCGATAGCTCATAAAATGGAGACATTTTGCATTTGGATCTACCACGGACCTTACAAGCAACCCTGCTTTCGTCGAAAGACCTATGGCACAGTGTCATCCAACAACCACTTTGTGAGATTAGTGGGCGGACGAACACAACACACACGCACACACATTTCCACACACCAGAGAAGACCTAGATAAGTAGGAGAGGGCAACATGTCAAAACAACATTTCACATCTAGTTAAAAAATAAAGAAAACAACAAAGTAAAACATTAACCCATTCTTGAAATACCCGAAACATCCATATCACGGTGGAATACAGCTTAATGAAGGTTTCGACTGGTTGCATCCAAAACAGAGGACTGGTTTTTAAAGGAATTACAAAAAAAAAAAAAAAAAGATACAAATATTTCCCGGGACACAATCAAACCCTGAGCACTCCTTTTTGTCCGGACAGAAATATTGCTCTGGTTTTGCTAAATTCACTTTTTTCGACGCCACGTATATTTACATATATGAAATGTTCATCCAGATTCTTTCAGCGCCGAAATATGTCCTCTGTCGTCGTTTTGTTTTTATTGTCGCTTGCTTGTTTGACCGTTTGTTTCCCCTCTGCTTTTTTCTATCGGTGTATTTGTAATAATAATAAAAAAAGGCTTTCCCAGTTCTTAAGTACATAAAAGAATTATTTCTTAGAGTTATACAGTTACCTGTGTCTCTTACTGAAAAGTGAAGTCTCGTTAGAACAGTGTCATTAACGTGGAAACTGCAAGACAAAATCTTCAGCAATACACACACACACACACACACACACACACACACACACACACACACACATATATATATATATATATATATATATATATATATATATATATATATATATATATATATACATATATATATATATATATATATATATATATATATATATATATATATATATATGTGTGTGTGTGTGTGTGTGTGTGTGTGTGTATAATAATACAATGTATGTATGTATTAACTGATATACTATGCATTGTCTCTCCTTCGTAATCATCATAAAAAAGTAAGAAAAAAAATAGTGAATATTACCTTCAGCTTTTGCAGAAATTTAACATATCTCCCATTGCGGTCAGTCTTAATCACCCATGAAAAGCCCAACGCTGTTAGACGAATTATTTTTAAACAAAGAACTGGGGACAGCATCCGACATCATCAGGGAGATATATTCTATTTTTTCCTTTATTTTCATAATGCTAATTTTAATATTTTAATATTCAATTAACTGCGGTTGTAGTGGTTGTAGAGTTTTGATCTTAAGTCTTGAGAGTTGAAAGTATTTCATAATCTTAAAATGTAAGGGCAACGCTTCCTTATTGTCAACAATAAAAGTCACACAACAACATTGAACTGAAATGTTCGGGACAGCGTATTCCAGCCTCGGTTACAGGAAATGCCTTGATAAAAAAGAATCTCTTTCCTTCCCAAGATTCAAGTCTGTATGAACAGACAACAAAAAATAAGAAATATATTCTTGATCGAGAAACATTTCTATCCTCAAGGTTCCAATCTGTAGAAATAGATAAAAAAATATATATTTTTATCTCGGTAAATACTTTTCATCATATGCATTCTATGCCATCTCCCTGGCTTTTTTTAGGGATGGTATTCATCAGGATAATCTGATTAAGCTAATTCCAGCTAACCAGACGAATGGAAGTAAGATTGCTCTTTTATGTAGTGTAATGCAAAGTCTTCCTGGTGTCAGTTTTACCGAGCTTGGTATCAATAAACCAAATCTTTTCGTCCTTCCTTTTGTGTTACATTCAACCACAAAAAATTAACCAGACACAACCCAAGGAACGAAAATAAGATATTGCGTTCAACCCTGATCAGACTTTTTTGGCATATATGGAAGTAATTACATATTTCGGATGCATTTGCCTACATTACGAAGGCTTGCGCCTTCTCTCTCTCTCTCTCTCTCTCTCTCTCTCTCTCTGTCAACCACGGGATGGGTGAAACAGTTCTTAAAGTACAGTTTTTAAAGGTATTCTCTCTCTCTCTCTCTCTCTCTCTCTCTCTCTCTCTCTCTCTCTCTCTCTCTCTCTCTCTCTCTCTCTCTCTCTCTCTCTCTCTCTCTCTGTCAACCACGGAATGGGTGAAGCAGTTCTTAAAGTATAGTTTCTCTCTCTCTCTGTGAACCATGGAATGGGTACAGCAGTTCTTAAAGTATAGTTTCTCTCTCTCTCTCTCTCTCTCTCTCTCTCTCTCTCTCTCTCTCTCTGTCAACCACGGAATGGGTGAAGCAGTTCTTAAAGTATAGTCTCTCTCTCTCTCTCTCTCTCTCTCTCTCTCTCTCTCTCTCTCTCTCTCTCTCTCTCTCTCTCTCTCCTACTTGAGGACATAATTATTTAATACCTTCCTTTACGTATTTTTGTTCTTTGCTAATATGCATTAGTTCACTTAAGTAAAGCAATTCGAAACTTTCAAGTGTGATTTGCATATGTAATTGTCCTAATCTTAAGCATGCATAATTCACCATATGAATAATAAAACTTCTATTAAAAAATACTCATAGTAGCATGAGTCTTAAAATGGAGAAACAAATCCACACTTATGTATGGGTACAAATATACATTGAAAATAAATCTCTACAAAGCGTTTTCGTGAATCTTCGATTCCCCTTTCAATTGAAAAGGCGAATCGACCAGATTCTCGAAAGCTATCTGTCCAGATTTATTTCTAAGTATATTTGTACCCATACATAAGTGTGGATTTGTTTCTCCACTACTGTATGAAGATTCAAAGTATGCTTAGGGGCATCAGAGGTACACGAGGAAATAACTGCACATAAATTGCATTTAACATAAGCATAATAAATTAAGGCAAATACGAACGTGGACAAAAACTTCAGACATCATTAGAGACTTAACGCATGTATGACTTGATTATGCGAGAATATGAATATTGATGGGTATTCATTATGAGTTATGAAGGGCTTTTAATGACCTCATTACACTCGCGTTCCTTAGAAGTTAACTGACATCATTAGACGCCATTAATATGGGGTCAACAGTGGCTATGAGAAGATTAGGGGCGTGGTGAAGAGTCAAGGAATTTCAGAATTTTTTTGAGAATTTTTTGATAATTTTTCTTGTATAATTTTGCTGATAAAGTTATTAATTATCTTAAAATATATGGTGGTTATTATTATGAAAGCATGGAAATTTATATACGACCATATGCCCATAAGTTACATACTGTAAATGAAGGCATATGCACGGGAAAATTAGGATTTGTATAAATAAACAATGCACACTCAAACACACACACACACACACAGATATATATATATATATATATATATATATATATATATATATATATATATATATATATATATATATATATATATATATATATATATATATATATATATATATATATATATATTCTATACATTATTAGATTACATAACTTTAGCATCCAAAACAGTGAATAATAAAAAAATGACAATAAACCGCGTATTTCTTAAAATTACAATTTTAGTTCTCATAAGTCTGCATAATCCAACAGCTTTATTTCCCATCTCATTCAAGATTCTCCCACAAAAGTCTCGAATTCCGAGGACTTGGTATGATCCTGCGATATAAGTGTGTGTGTGTGTGTGTGTATGTGTGTGTGTACCTTCCTTGAATAGCCCTTACTCAGGAAATGTAGAAATAATACTCTCTCTCTCTCTCTCTCTCTCTCTCTCTATATATATATATATATATATATATATATATATATATATATATATATATATATATATATATATATATATATATATATATATATATAAATGACGATCAGATCATACGCCGCTCAAAGTGTAAACAAATAAAATAAAAGTCTGAAGACAGCAAAGGCTACTCACCTGTAGTTTATCGTACGACGCTTGAGGAAATTTCCACTGTATTTCATAATTGTAACCTCCGTACCGGTATAATTTGTCCCTGAAAGGAAGAAACAGAGGAATAAATGACACTGTTATTGATTTATGATGTTCAGCTAATTAGACTACTTTAAATGCAATCCTTTGATGAAATTTATTACCTGCATATCGCAGTGACTAAACAACCCCCCTCCCAACACACAACAAAATCGTTCGGTAAAATTTATTCGTTCAAATTTCCTTATCAGAAACTCAGCCACGCATAACCAAAACATCAATTGTATCTTTAACCAAAAGAAATATACAGTTTTATGTATATTTTGGGGGATGAGGAAGATTCATTTGCCAATAATACCAGCCAAGTCAGTATCTATTTATCTATCACTATCAGATCCTCCCGCCACGTATAACAAAAAATCCAATATATTTTAAACCAGTGGTTCTTAACCTTTTTATTACCACGCTCCCCCTTGCATCTATGAGTAAAATTCCTTCCCAGATTTAAAGGACATGAAAAAAAGGCAAAAGAGAAGGGGTTTCGAGGGATAGGGAGGGAGGCAAATAATTACGAAACATGGTAAGCCCAACGAGTCTAACCAGAGTAGTAGACTATAGGAAACTAACGTTATAAGGCAATACGTTTGCATTTTTTCACAAACTTCTGAATATTAGTTCCTTACTCCTGTTAAAGAATATCGAATATAATTAAAAGAATTTTTAAATTTTCCATAGGGCTCGCACGTCCCCCTGGAAATTGCTGACTCCCCCCCTAGGGGCATCCCCCCCCCCACCAAGGTTGAGAACCATTGTTTTAAACCAAAAGAAAGTCACAGTTTTAAGCGTATTTCGGTGAATAAGGAATATCCATTCGGTAATTGCATATGCCAAGGTCTCCATCCATCTATCTATACATCCATCTATTTCGACAACAACAGCAGAGTCCTTTACTGCTTCCCCGAGTGTCTTGAACAAGGTCAGGTCAATATATTCCAGCTGTGTAACTGTCTGCTAAGCTGACCGGAGACGTCTTGGAACGTCAAGAGAAATTACGCCTGTTTCGGGACGTAATGAGTGTTACCTTCCAATCCAGGTTTACTGAAGCGTGCTCGCGATTGTCTTTACAGCTCAGTTAGTATTGTAATTACATATACACTCAGACGAATGTACACATACAATATTTAACGTAAATGGTGTTTTGAATTATACTTGGGAACTGATAGGAAAAATTCAAACACCGGGAAAAATACGAAAAAATACCAAGAGTATAGTTGATAAACTAATGCACACGAGTCATACATAGTACGCATATGTACACTCTGAGGCGTATACTCATACATAATTAATGCAAATGGTATTTGAAGTATACTTAGGAACTGAAAGGATAAATTCAAAGAACGGGAAAAATACGAAAAAATATTAAGTGTATAGTTCGTAAACAAATGCACATGGATCATGCATAGTACGTATACACTCTGTGACGTATAGTCATACAAAATTAGTGTAAATGATATCTGAAGTATACTTAGCAACTGAGAGCAAAAATTCAAACTTCGGGAAAAATACGAAATAAACTACATTAATGTGGATGATAAACTAACGTACATAAAAGTAACTTGAAATAAATTTCTTAGGTTGCTAGAATGACGACGGTTAAATGTGTCAAGAAATCATATAAAGAACGTAAACTGGAATTGGAATATAAAACTCAGGCCAAAGGCTAAGCGCTCGGACCTACGAGATCATTCAGCGCTGAATGAGAAATTGAGAGTCAAAAGGGTTTGAAAGGTGTAGCGGAGGAAATCCTCTTAATTGCACTTTGAAACAATTGGAAAGTAAGAAAGAGAGAGAGAGAGAGAAAGAGAGAGAGAGAATATGAAAGGAGTTTTAATAAAAGGAATGGGTGGAGTTACAGCTAGGGGTCGAAGGGACGCTGAAATCGACGGTAAAAGGTTTGAAAGGTGTAACAGGAGGAAAACCTCTTAGTTGCACCATGAAACAACTGTTAGAGAGGGTGGAAAGTAAGATGGAAGACAATGAATAGGAAAGGAGGTACAGCAAAAGGAATGAAAGGGGTTGCAGCTAGGGGACGAAGGGACGCTGCAAAGAACCTTAAGTAATGCCTACATTGCGCCGCACGAGGTGCATTGACGGCCCTACCACCCTACGGAGAGAGAGAGAGAGAGAGAGAGAGAGAGAGAGAGAGAGAGAGAGAGAGAGAGAGAGAGAATATGAGTGGAGTTTCAGTAAAAGGAATGGAAGGGGTTGCAGCTAGGGGCCGAAGGAACGCTGCAAAGAACCTTAATTAATGCTTGCAGTGCACCGCGTTAGGTGCAGTGACGGCGCAACCACCTTCTTGAGTGAACGGATTCTGTGACTTGAATAAACTACGTAATAAAACGCCAAATCTTCCATAGATCCCTGGTAAAAGATCTATGAAATTTCTCCAGATATGATTATTTTATAACATAATCTGTCAACGGCAGACGAATGACAGGCCGATGTCGGGGAATGAAACTACTTTCTAATAAACCTTTAAACGAACTGTCAGTCATATTTTTTTTATAAGTTTAAGGATTTATAGTTTACAGGCTTTGATATATACTAATATTTCAATTAATCATAAAAATCAATATGAAAAATAGGGACAAAATCAGTTACCATCATCATTGCTTACAACTTCATTCTAAACATCAAAGCCAATTTAGGCCTTACGTTTAAGCCTTCACAGATTAAAGGTTTTGATGCATAAAGATATTTTTAAAAATTCATAAAATTTTATGTAAAAAATGGACACAAAACCTATTATCATCGTAATTATTTTCAACTGAAAACAACTATTTTAGGCCTTACAATGTCATGTCTTGAAAACCTATGAATAAAGAGTTCATATTTCTATTCTGGATTATGAAAAAATTGGCTATGGTAACGTGATACACCGTCTATGATTATTTATTTGGGGAAATTAAACTTTCCCGAAATACGAGAACCATACGATTCATATAATAATTCTGCATCGCTTTTATCGCCAGGCTAAAATCGCATTACAAAATCATAGATTTTCTTTTCATTAAAAACGAAGCGTAAACAAAACGTATTTTCATCATAATGAACAGGTGTGTGACTAGAAGTATCCGTGAGAATATATATAAAAAATATAAATCAAAATTTCATAACCATAAAATGAAAGGATAGCAAAAAACAATTTTGTCAATTCTCATGTTGAAGATTCAGAATGACAAAATATTCCCGGAAAGAATGATAGAACGAAAAGGGGGAAGCTACAATACGAACTGACAGAGAGAGAGAGAGAGAGAGAGAGAGAGAGAGAGAGAGAGAGAGAGAGAGAGAGAGAGAGAGAGAGAGAGAGTAAAGGGCTAAGTTTACGATTTTACAAGAACGTAGCTACAATGAAAAATATTTCTACTGATTAACATAATATTTATTGACATTTTTTACTGAAAGAGAGAGAGAGAGAGAGAGAGAGAGAGAGAGAGAGAGAGAGAGAGAGAGAGAGAGAGAGAGAGAGAGTGTAAGGCTAAGTTTACGATTTTATGAGAACGTATTTATAATAACAAATATTTCTAAAATGATTAACACAATATTTATTGACATTTTCTATTGAGAGAGAGAGAGAGAGAGAGAGAGAGAGAGAGAGAGAGAGAGAGAGAGAGAGAGAGAGAGAGAGAGAAAATTAAGGGCTATGTTTACGATTTTACGAAAACGTAGCTATAATAAAAAAATATTTCTAATGATTAGCAGAATGTTTATTGAGAGAGAGAGAGAGAGAGAGAGAGAGAGAGAGAGAGAGAGAGAGAGAGAGAGAGAGAGAGAGACGTCGTTTTACAAGAAAGTAGCTATTTCAAAAAATCTTTCCAATGATTTAATGACATTTTCCATCGACAGAGAGAGAGAGAGAGAGAGAGAGAGAGAGAGAGAGAGAGAGAGAGAGAGAGAGAGAGAGAGAGAGAGAGATGCAAGCATCATTTTACAGGAAAGTAGCTATTTAAAAAATATTTCCAATGATTTAATGACATTTTCCAACGAGAGAGAGAGAGAGAGAGAGAGAGAGAGAGAGAGAGAGAGAGAGAGAGAGAGAGAGAGAGAGAAAACAAAATCGTCCCTTGTTCTTTTGGGAGATTTAGGGTGTACTTGTGATTGGCAGCCATAGACGCTCTGATTGAATTTGCGCTTCACCCATCGAGTGGGACAAGACTCCTTCAAACGTATTTCCCTGTTTATTCCTTCTCCCAGGGTCCCTGGAAAACAAGCGTGTCCAAGGGTATCCTAGTTTTGGCGGAAGTTATGTTTAATATTCATCATCCGACTGACAGAAATGGATACTGTTATCAGCGGCACTCTCTCCAAACACCAGGGTGGATACTGTTATCAGCGGCACTCTCTCCAAACACCAGGGTGGATACTGTTATCAGCGGCACTCTCTCCAAACACCAGGGTTTCAAGTGGGCAGTTAATGCTATGTAGCCTTTTTATGTATCTCCTCAAACCTCTCCTGACAACTGATTCATAGTGCAACTGCGACGTTTTCCTCCTGTTACACCTTTCAAACCTTTCAAACCTTTCTACTGCCAATTTCTATTTCATCGCTGAATGACCTCATATGTCCCAGCACTTGGCCACTGGCGTAAATTTTATATTCAGTTCAACTTACAGAGTTACAGGCGGTACATACTGGCTGTATTTTTTGAGTCACGTTTCAGGATCAGTATTCATTTTCCTAAACATACATTCCTCTATTCTGTTCCACAATTTTCACTCTTCCAGCTACCTTACTCCAATAATAAATACTGTGCAGTCGGCTATCAAGCTTTACAAATAAGTCGATCAGTGGAATTTTGTCGGAAACTTCAATATTTCCAATTAATCCAATCGTAAACTTTTTGAAGAATTGTAATTTGACAAAATGTAAAAAAAAAAAAAAAAAAAAAAAAACTTTCAAAACAATTCCTTCGGGCCAGCCCTGTGAGAGCTGATACTCAGCCCAGTGGTCTGGTAAAACTGTCTTAATAATAATAATAATAATAATAATAATAATAATAATAATAATAATAATAATAATAATAATAATAATAATAATCATCAAAAGCTTACCAAATCTTCTGCAGTTCATATCAGCTTACACAGTTCACTAACACCAAAGGGAACTGTCTCGACAACAACTTCGTAAGTTAGAACTTCTGTTTAGCTAGGCGCTACATAACCTACTGGGCAATTTACCTGTTCAGTCGTCCTACTGTTATGTTATATTTGCTATCGAATATTTATTAAAATCAATGATTTCTGTTCTTTCAACTACAATACAAATAGTCGTAGTGGAATCATCTCATAAGAATAATGTTTTATAGTCAAGAATTAAATAACATTAAATACATAATTCCATAGAATTATAATATTTCCTTTAAAAAGTTTCTGATTGTATATAGTACTATATAGTATTTCGCTATAATTACCTGCCGAGAATCCCATAGTTTTAATATTTCCTTTTACATGTTTCATGTGGTTTATTATTTCACTATGACTCAAACTATCAGGTAAGGTCTGAACGTCGACTGTCTATATTTCCAAGGGGTTATTTGGAGAGTTCAGTAAACGTCCCCACGCAGGTAACTTTTAGCATTATATAAAGAAAAATATAACTGACATACAAAATACTCTCTTTCTTATGGCCCAAGTTGAGAATGTGGCGTGACTGGGCTCAATTTCTGACAGAAATAAGTCCCCAGGAATACAATCGTTTTTGGGGTCCGTGAGATTGGACATGACATCTCCAACAACTTTCACAACTTTGAGAGGAAAGACACTTTTACGTCATATATATTGCAGTAAAATATTACACGGCACCATCCTGCTTTTTTTCCTTTTTCTCAGGGTCTGGAAAACAAGCGTATCAAAAGGTATCCTAGTATTGCGGAAGTTATGTTTAATATTCATCATCTGATTGACAGAAATGGATACGGTTGTCAGCGACACTCTCTCTAAACACCCAGGTTTCAAGTGGGCAGTTAATGCTATATAAGCACAGTTGCCTGTATGTGATAGCAAATCTCTTAACTGTCTTCAACTTGATGTTCTTTTCAGCAGAGGAGTCAGTGGGGGTTACTGATGACTTGAGTGTATAGGGGTCAATCTGGTAGCAGAATTAAATACTCTACGTAGGTCCTTTAACTTTATTAATATATATATATATAGGTATATATATATATATATATATATATATATATATATATATATATATATATATATATATATACACACATATATGTGTGTGTGTGTGTGTACGATTGACATTTCACCCCGCCCCCACCCCTTTCCATTTACTTAAATACCCTCGTCTTCAGGACTTTATTTTTCTTTTAGTGTTACCAGTATTTTTCTTATAAAGGGCCATTAACATTTTGATGGCCTCTGCTACTGTCAATGTCCACCTTTTTTTATATTCACCGAATTATTAAAATTCCTATCGATTCTCCTCCTTACAACTTACGTTAATCTATTCTCCTCTTGCCCATTTACTTAATTACTTACCTACCAGTTCAATTACATTCTTGATTAGTTAAATAAAATTAATAATCATTTAAGCAGCACTGACAACACTCAAAAACACTCAGAATAACTTAACTTAAAACGTCTTTGCTCTGAATGTTTTTATTTTCAAGAATATACTACACCAACTTAATTATTTCTTTCTTGAATAATGACCAAGAATTTCACAGCAATCCTAATTCCATTTAATGAAAGCATTATGTTTCCTCTCTTGACACTGAAAAATACTGTGATGAAATCCGAAATGTTTGGCTCCTGAAAATGATTATGCAAATGAGCTCTCTAATTCTGCATTTCTGTAAGATTCCCACAGAGAATCATTTACCTTCTGCAGAGGAAAAATGGTTGTAAATACTTCGCTAACAATTTAATACCTGGATGATAATTTCACTAATTACCTTTGTTCACTATAATTTGTTCTTGGCGTTCTCGTTATTTTGTTCTAGCCACTTGATAACTTATATATATATATATATATATATATATATTTTATATATATATATATATATATATATATATATATATATATATATATATATGCACACATTTACTCTGGCATAAAGCCTCCACTCCTGTCTAATACAGCATCATGTAACCTACCTAAGAAAAAATGCGCCGAAGTTTCTTCGGCGCAATCGAGTTTTCTGTACAGCCACTACAGTGTATAATCAAGGCCACCGAAGAGAGATCTATCTTCCGGTGGTCTCAGTATAATGCTGTATGAGCCGCAGCCCATGAAACTTTAACCATGGCCCGGTGGTGGCCTATCTCATATCGCTGCCAGAAGCACAATTATGGCTATATTTAACCTTGAATAAAATAAAAACTACTGCGGCTAGAGGGCTGCAATTTGGTGTTTGATGATTGAAGGGTGGATGATCAACATACCATTTTGCAGCCCTCTAGCGTCAGTAGTTTTTAAGATCTGAGGGCGGACAGAAAAAGCGCGGACAGAATAAAGTGCGGACGGATAAGCAAAGCCAGCACAATACTTTTCTTTTACAGAAAACTAAAATATACAACAGACAAACTTTGACACCAAAAACATTAAACATTTAGTAAAAATATAAAAAAAGACTACTCACTGCCCAACCTTTCTAAAACTTATTTGCAACGATTCTCAAAACTTCCCCACATTGAAATAGAGCAAGGTAAGATTCACCACAAACAAAAAGGCCTTCTCTTTAGCAAGGCGTTCCACCAGATCTCGACCGTTGAAGTAAATGTATATTTTCCCCTAATTCCTTTGTTTACCTTCACTCCTTAATGCAGTTCTCCTGTCAATCACCCAAAAAAAGGAATTTAAGAGTACAGACGCACAAATATCCCTTAAAGGTTTTCATTGCAGCTTCGTCAGCACTGAATGTTTTTTTTTTTTTCATAGGGCTAGCAACAGATTCTTTAACAAAAGAGAGAGAGAGAGAGAGAGAGAGAGAGAGAGAGAGAGAGAGAGAGAGAGAGAGAGAGAGAGAGAGAATTTAACAGCACAAACACACAACCCTTAAAGGTTTTCATTGTAGCTTCGTCAGCACTGAATGTTTATTTTTTTGATAGGCCTACCAACAAATTCTTTTACCCACGAGAGAGAGAGAGAGAGAGAGAGAGAGAGAGAGAGAGAGAGAGAGAGAGAGAGAGAGAGAGAGAGAGAGAGAGAGAGAGAGAGAGAGAGAGAATCTTCCAAACACTTCCGCCAGCGTGTAATGAAGATCGACGTGTAAAAAGTTCTTATTGATTCTAAGTGAGTCGAGTTCCATGTAGCGCTTACCTTTTCACTCACTCCAGGTAGGGTTTTCTTCACTCTCAGCCGTTTCCCGTCTGTCTGTCTGTCAAGTCCTCCTTCAACTAACCTTAAAAAACAGAGCCTCCCTCTTCCCTTTTATGGTGCCACGGATTGACAGAGTAACAAACAAAATAAGTGGCTAAAATTACAAAAGCAATGAAAGATAACGAGGGAATAGGATTGTGAGCTAAATTCACTGTTTTCTAAGGAAAAATAACGTCAGATTGAAAAAAAGGAAAAATTATTTTGTCACGTGGAATGATACAAACTTTAGCATTAATTACTGAAACAGAGGAAGGTGAAAGACAAACGACATCTCGGCTAATTAGGATTGTCATCCATAACAGAAAAATAAGGTCTATTTTGGACTGAAAATTGGTATTTAGTTTATTCCTACTTTTGTACTGAAACGCTAATGATTCAAGGATAATCACATACAATACTGACTAGTTTTGGATATAAATGTCTCTCTATCTATCTTTATATCTAAAAATATACTTTTCAACGCCTTATTTTCCAACCATATTCTGTATAACAGACAAAGAAATTACTCAAGGTCATTAATGTTATTGTACTGGAGAGCTAATAATTCCAGGTTAATCATATACAATACTGACTGAATGCTGATTATCTCACCCTGAAGTTAAGAATTTCCTGCAACTCTTCACACACACACACACTTCAAAGACAGTGCCTCCTTCCTGGCCATAATTCCATCATAAAAATTAACCTAAGCTTATAAAGGTGTTTACATTTTATTCTGTAAACTTCTCCCCACTTTCAAAAACTGCGCTCCACTTCGCTGTATAATTATATCACTTTTTCTACCCGCCTAGAAGTACGAAAGGTGATGTTTTGGGCTTTTTATAAGAACGACTAAAAAAACTTGACGAAAAGGCAGAAGTTTTAATGAAGAGGCTGGGTCTCTTGCTTCTGTACAGAGTTGTGTTTTATCATGCGTTAGAGAGTAGTCGCTAGTTGCAAACACTTTTTAGGAATATAGAGTTTAAGCCAAAGGCCAAGCACTGGGACCTATGAAGTCATTCAACCTGGAAAGGAAATGGAGAGTAGTTAGGTTTGAAAGGTTTAACAGGAGGAAAACCTCGCAGTTTCACCATGAAATAATTGTTAGGAGAGGGTGGATAGCAAGATGGGAGAAAGATAATAAGAACGGAGGTACAGTAGAAGCAATGAAAGGGGTTGCAGCTAGGGACCTAAGGGACGCTGCAAAGAACCTTTAGTAATGCCTACAGTGCACCCCGTGAGGTGCACTGACGGCGCTACCCCCCAACGGGGACAAACACTTTTTAAAACCATGTACTTTCAATCATTTTACTTGCTTTGAAAGAAATTACGCCAATAATCACACTAATTTCCTTAATGATCGAGATTTAATACTTTCAACGCGTAAATCATTATTTCCTTTCCATAAAAAGAAACGTTTTAAAAATCGCAATTATTCATATTCACCAAAGAAACAGAACTACATAAAATTACCTAAACTGTCTGATTTTATTTTGAAATCCTAAGTTCTGTACATTGCTAATTTCCCTAACGATCAAAACTGAATACGTTCAACGCGTAAATCTTTATCCTTCACCATAAAAGACACGTTTTAATAAGCGTCGCAAATCACCCGGAGGCTGACGCCTAAAGCAGTAATGATGATGTTCTCAAAATAATATATATGATTAATTTCCGCAATATATGGCGCGACGAGGGAGCACTAAAAGGACATTTTTCATCGCGTGTCTGACGTTAATGTATGGTAATATATGGGCAGTTAAGGGGTTTTTAGTAGGTTGTGATAATGCTTGCCATTTCATTAAGCTGAGTCTCATTCTCTCTCTAAAATATATATATATATATATATATATATATATATATATATATATATATATATATATATAATGTATATATATATGTATATATATATAATATATATATATATATATATATATATATATATATATATATACATACATACATACATACACACACGAGATATATATACGAAATAATGCTCAAATACCTGCTAGGTATAAATGGAAAAACATACCCAGTTTTCCTGTAAATCGGAAAAGTCTCTTGCCTTTCTCTCTCTCTCTCTCTCTCTGTCTGTCTATCTACAGAGGGAGAAGAAGAAGAAGAAGAAGAAGAAGAAGAAGAAGAAGAAGAAGAAGAAGAAGGAGAACAAGAAGACCTCAGTCTCATATGGCCGAGAGGCCAAACGCACCTCAAAGGAGATCGTATTGTGAGGAGGAGAAGCGGGAGGGAAATCAACGAAAATCCCCTTTCCCATTGTTGTGGGATTTGCCTATAAAGGCTTCTTCACTCTTTCTGTTTCGCCCATTGTTTCTCTCCCTCTTAGCCGAGGACAGTCAACAGCTTCGGGCGCTATTTGCCGATGTTTGGGCTATTTTCGGGGGGATTTCTGTTGGCTAGCTGGGTCTCACACACTTTCTCTCTAGCCGTCTCTGTTGCGACACGCGTCGTTGGTGTCTGGGATTTTAGACTGACTTTTTATGAATTGAATTTAATATAGAATTTAGCCCAAAGGCCAAGCACTAGGACCAATGAGGTCATTCAGCGCTGAAACAGAAATTGACGGGAAAGGTTTGAGAGGCGTAACATGAGAAAACCTCAAAGCAGTTGCACTATGAATCAATTGTTAGGAGAGGGTGGCAAGTAAGATGGAAGAAAGAGAATATGAAAGGAGGTACAGTAAAAGTAACGAAAGGGGTTGCAGCTAGGGGCCGAAGGCATGCCGCAAAGAATCCTAAGTAATGCCTGCAGTGAACCGCATGAGGTGCACTGACGGCACTAACCCCCCTCCTACGGGGCTGACTTTTTATGTACTTGGCGTTTATGATGCGTGGTGTTTCTGCCTAAGATGACTGTACAATAAATTGATATAGTTTTATGTTCTTAGTATTTAAGTGTGGTATTTCTACCTACGATGATTTTACAAGAAAAGTCCTCATTGAATTGATATACTGAATTTTGTTCTTATTATTTATGCGTGGTATTTCAATTTCAGGTGACTGTACAATAAAGGTCTTTATGTTCTTAGTATTCAAGTGTGGTATTCTACCTACGATGATTTTACAAGAAAAGTCCTCATTGAATTGATATACTGGTTTTTGTTCTTATTATTTATTTATTGCAACTGATAAAGATTTTCTTTACTACAATGAAAAGACATTTACATTATAGATGATCACATAAAATGAAAGACAGCATAAATGCAAAGTGAATGACGTAACTAATGACTGAAGCTTCTTCAAACTGAATCCCTTTTTTATAGTAACCACTTGATTTTTTTGTTTTACAAGACGGGAGATCATATGATTTTTAAAGTATGATTTTTATAATAATCTTAGGTGAGGAAGGGATGTTTAGGAAAATGAATACTGATCCTGAAACGTGATTCAAAAATACAGTCAATATGGTCTGTAACTCTGTAAAGAAAGGTGTGCTATGTGATTACGTCTGAACAGGTAGGCGTGAGGAACAAGTAATCACTATTTCTCAGAAGAAACTTTTAAGTTTTATATATAAAAAAATGGCAATAATTACGGCTAAGTATTGATGAAAACGCTTCAGACATCGCTCAAGGGTTCTGATAACCATTACATGCTGTCAGTCATTTTAATTTATACAATAGTAGGGCACATTTCAAATACCTAATAACCACATTATTTTCAATGGGGAGGCCCAGTTCAACTTTATTAACAATAAAGAGAGTGTTAAAAGATGGAAAGGAAAAAGATAAGCTTGTGAAAATGGCACATGAATTAACACTTATACCGAACACAGATTCATCAGACACTATAACAGGGCAGGAATAACCTTGACATTAGAATATTCATTTGTAGTTTCTGTCCTCCCTCAGATCTTAAAAACTACTGAGGCTAGAGGGCTGCAAATTGGTATGTTGATCATCCACCCTCCAGTCATCAAACACACCAAATTGCAGCCCTCTAGCCTTAGTAGTTTTTATTTTATTTGAGGTTAAAGTTAGCCATAATCGTGCGTCTGGCAACGATACAGGCTATGCCACCACCGGGCCGTGATTAAAGATTCATGGGCCGCGGCTCATACAGCATTATACCGAGACCACCGAAAGACAAAGCTATTTTCTGTGGCCTTGATTAT
>NC_089762.1:37065890-37120890 GCF_040412425.1 Macrobrachium rosenbergii | reverse complement strand
TCTTCTTCTTTCTTCTTCTTTTTGCACAACCTGTGAAGAGATTTCCAAGACGAGGTTTTCAAACTCAGCGCATCCATTTGCGATACATCATTCATATCTGGATTCTCTGTTCCAGAGACTATTTTTTTTCCTTGTTTTCCAGTTATGGATATTCTTCCAAGACGCCTTATTCTGCCGCTGTTGCTGCTGAAAACTACCACTCCTTTCACTCTACAAGATCCGAGAGAAATGGAACTAAACAATCTTTTCACGAGCTGAATATCAACAGTGGAATAAACAGGTCGATGAAAAATGGTGTTATTTCTTGACGGCTCAAGGATGCTGGAGAGAGATCTTTCCTTTAGAGAAGTCTGGAGGGAGAGGGAGAGGGAGAGGGAGAGGGAGAGGGAGAGGGCGAGAGGAAAGGGGTGGGAGTGGGACTTAAACAGATCAAGGATGCTAGAGAAGGAATATCTTTCCTTTGGAGCAGTTTGGATGGGGAGGGGGAGTTGCAGTATGGCGGGAGATGGAGAGGGGAGGGGGGAGGGTAGGAGAGGAGGAAGGAGAGGATAGGGAGAGGGAGTAGAAGGGGAGGCGAGGGGGAGGTAGAGGGAAAAGGTGGGAGTGGGACTTTAACAGATCAAGGAGGCTGGAGATCTTTCCTTTGGACCAGTCTGGGAGGTGGAGAGAGAGGGGAGGGGAGGGGAGGGGAGGGGAGGGAATGGGAGGGGATGGGAGGGGAGGGGGGGGGAGGGGATGGGAGGGGGGAGGGAAGGGGAGGGAGGGGAGGAGGGGAGGGGAGGGGGGAGGAGGGAGGGGAGGGAAAGGGAGAGGGAGTGGGAGAGGGATTGCACACTCGAAAGAAGGAAGAATTGGCTTAAACAAAGAGAGAAAATTCAAGAACAGAATCGACTGTTTATTTTCTAAACTTATTACAAAACACACGAAGCATAAGAATCGTATTAGCCCTGACAATAATTTTCATATTTGATTTAATTTAGATAATAGTTAATTTACTTATTTTGACAATAATTAATTTAATTATTTTGACTATTTAATTTCATATTTTTTACAGTTTTTCCTAATATGTCATTACGTCATAATGTCGAAACACCATGAAATCCCGACAAGAAAATAAAAAGCAATAATTTATCTTTTTTAACCAGAGATCGCAAACAGAACATTGACAGCTAAATCACGCTCCTTATTCAACTCTAAAGGTTCAAAAAAAAAAAAAAAAAAACTGACAATATTCAATTTCATATTTTTTTAAGTTCTACCAAGTATATCATTATATCATAATACTGAAACACCGTAAAATCTCGACAGATAAAAAAAATGAAATCATTTATCTTTATGATCAGAGATCACAAAATAAAACCTCACAGCTAAAATCATGTTCCTTATTCATCTCTAAAAAGTGCAAAAAAACAAACTTCATGTAATGTCCAAAACGAAAGCCAAAGGTTATACAGATTTCAACAGAGAATATAAATGAAAGCTTTTTTTTTAAACATCTGGATAAAATTTCATTAGCAATGAAATAATGAGAAAATAAAACGCAGTTTTTTTTTTTCATTCGAGACGAATGTATCATGGGATTCATCCAGAATTAATGAGACTGCTGAGAGAGAGAGAGAGAGAGAGAGAGAGAGAGAGAGAGAGAGAGAGAGAGAGAGAGAGAGAATGATTTATATTCGTGATTATTTTTTCAAGCCGGAGGAAAAATGTCGTGGTGTCAGCAGGCTGCGAGATACTGCCATTCACTTTTTTCTTATTTCTTCATATATACATATATATATATATATATATATATATATATATATATATATATATATATATATATATATATATATATATATATATATATATATATTATCGAGAACAAAACAAGTGGAGAGATATTTGGATGAGAGTGGGGAGAATGATGTTTCAGAATTATTCAGATGTCACAATTTAACTAACAGGTTCTCTTCATTTCAAGGTCACTTGTGCCTGTCTGACCTTTGTAACGGACATTATTTTGACTTTGACAATGTGCCACTGACAGAAGAATATCTCAGATTTAAAATGGAATAAGAGAAGAACAAAAACGAAACTAATTTAATTAGTAAAAGGCCACAATAATGTAAATAAGAGACCGAAGAAGACCGTTGTGCAAGGGGTCGAAAGCTCCCCTTTTCCTTTTATTTTTTTAACTTTTCCTATTATTTTTTTTTAACCTTTTCCTTTTCTTTTTTTAACCTTTTTATGTATTCTGGAAAAATACAGCCTCTCATTTACATTATTGTGGCTTTTTACTCATTATTTCCGGTCACAATATAGTGATGCACCATAGATAAAAAAAAAACTGATTTAGCGTCTAAACTCTGGGAGCTGTCTGGGAGCCCTTCACTCAGACACCTAATACTGATTTCATAATAATTACTATTAATTTTATTTATTTATTTATTTTTTGTCTATCACAGTCATCCTATTCCACTGGGTGGTTTTTATAGTGTGGGGTTCCGGGTTGCATCCTGCCTCCTTAGGAGTCCATCACTTTTCTCACCATGTGCGCTGTTTCTAGTAGCACACTTTTCTGCATGAGTCCTGGAGCTACTTCGGCATCTAGTTTTTCCAGATTCCTTTTCAGTGATCTTGGGATCGTGCCTAGTGTTCCTATTATTATTATTATTATTATTATTATTATTATTATTATTATTATTATTATTATTATTATTATTATTATTATTATTCAGAAGACGAACCCTGTCCATATGGAACAATACAACAGGGTTCATTGACTTGAAATTCGAGCTTCAAAAGAATATGGTGTTCATTCTAGAGTAGCAGCAGAAGGTAATGGGAAATACAGAAATAGATCATTTATTAGAAAAACAGATAAATCAACAAATTAATAAATAAAGAAGAATGTAAGTAGAATATTCAAATACAAGTTGAATTATATTAGGGTAGTAATGCATTGCATCTTCGCTTGAACTTCCGAAGTTCCAATTGCATAAAAAGAATTATTATCCTATATCTTAGACTCCAATTGTAACTTATCCCTCTTCTTCCCATTTACAAATGGTTACTGATTCCTCTTCTTCCCATTTTCTTCACGTTTTGAGAAACCCAACAACACATTCGAGTGGGAATATGCATCAATGTCAACTGAGAACCAATACTTTTTTTTTCTGCGCATGGAAAACGCCCCAGGTCCAGAGAGGTGTGAAGTTAAGGGCCCAGCAACAGCAGTTGGTCTCTTGGATTCTTGAAAGTTTTCGGGACACAGAAGGTATGTATGTATGAATGTATAATATATAATATATATATATATAATATATACACACACACACACACACATATATATATATATATATATATATATATTTATATCTATATATATTCATATATATATATAATATATATATATATATATATATATATATATATATATATATATATATAAATATATATATATATATATATATATACAGTATATATATTATATACATATATATACAGTATATATATATATAAATAAATATATTATATATATATATATATATATATATATATATATATATATATATATATATATATATATATGTATATATGTATATATGTATGTATGTATGTATGATGTATAGCCTTAACTACAAAATTACCATATGGAGAAATATGCAACAAAATTTACTGTTCACAATCCTGAAACTAATAAAAACAAAAGCTAAATTAAATTAAATAAGCACTGACCAATATATTTTGACAATTTCAGGTCAAGTCTAGACAACCTGACCGACAGAAAAATAAGTGACCTGACCTGACTTTCACGCCAATCCAAAATCTTGGCACATGTTCAATAATGCTGTTTATTTAAAAACCCATATGAGATAATTTATGCAACCAACAGTTCGAGACAATTATATTCTACATTGTTAAGTTACTTATTCGTATTAAACTTCAAATGACACGGTTATTAACAAGGATTATTTTGAGAAAAATAACATTTAAATTAAGGCTTACGTTAATTTCCTGATTCCTGTTAAAATTCCTGTAACAAACAGACGCGGTTTAAAACTACCCAAACTATGGTATGACGAAATCGTATTCTCGTAAGCCCAACAGTATTGCCAAACCACATAGTAATTTTTTTTATGAATGAAAGCTGTGTCATCACTACGTGTTTAATGATAAATACATCTTCCTCTCGGATACCCGGCTGAGTGGATGCAATCTGACGAAATCACATCATTATGGATATTAGGGCGGAATTGTGGTTATTCTGTTAATGATGAGCGGTTTCGAATCTCATTTGCGAAGTGCATATATATATATACATATATATATATATATATATATATATATATATATATATATATATATATGTGTGTGTGTGTGTGTGTGTGTGTGTATGTATGTATGTATGTATGTGTATGTATGTATGTATATATATATATATATATATATATATATATATATATATATATATATATATATATATATATATATATATATTTATATATATATATATATATATATATTTACTATGGTAAAATATAAGTAATTTATTTAAACAAGAAAGCATTTCTAAGTCGAAAGCCCAGTAATTACCGGCTTAACACGTAGGATTATGAGTGGTAATCTCCTTAAGATAAGGATATAAACAGATTACCTCCAGTCATATTTGGGATTTCTTGAGACAGAATCGTTCCATTAGCCTTTTAAACGAAGCAGCTATAACTGCGGTTACGAAAAATAATAATAATAATAATAATAATAATAATAATAATAATAATAATAATAATAATAATTAGCTTTACGAACCACTTTAAAAGCTAAAAGAACGATAAAGTGGCTCCGGTAGGCCTATGCACTAAGTGCATGCTACTCCTTACTGTACAGTATATTGAAATGGAATTGATGTTCACAGGCCTTACACGATATCGTAGGCCTAGGCCCTTATATTAGTATTTAGGATTGATTACAAAATAACCGCTTTATTTTCCCATCTTCCATTTGGTATTATCGAAACTGTAACCAATGGAGCACTTTAAATAAATTACGAGGACGTGTTCTGATAAGCAGATTCAAATCTGAGTAATTCCGAGCCGATTCAAGATTGAACCGTTTGAAAAATATTGGCGTTAGGAGAGCAAAGGTCATCGAGAGAGAGAAAAGATTAAGTCTCACTGTTATGTATTATATACCGCTATGTCTTACTTATAAAAAAATAAGAAGGAAAAGTGTAAAGTGTGAAGTGAAAAAGTGCTTGAGACTACATTACATCCGGTTGGAGTGAAAGAGGGGGAGACAGATTCATACATATGCAACGCCATTACTCGGGTAGAATATTTCATTCGTTCTTCTGTTCAAGAAATAACACTTCCCTCCCCCTAACCGCTCCCCCTCCCCTTTTCCCCACCCACCCAAAATCCATCTCGTACAACCCTTGACTGCACCCCAAGACTTCGTGAGAGAGAGAGAGAGAGAGAGAGAGAGAGAGAGAGAGAGAGAGAGAGAGAGAGAGAGAGAGAGTCACGATGGCTAGCTTAACGCAAAACTACTTAAACAGTTCTTGTTACACACACACACACACACACACACACACACACACACAGAGAGAGAGAGAGAGAGAGAGAGAGAGAGAGAATGTTCATGGTGACTGTACGCTGGCTTCACGTACAAGGGATTTTAACGTATGGTCATCAGTCTCATCACCTTACAACATCAAAACTATTTAAACAGTTCGAGTTACATTTGAAAAATACAGTCACAAACACACACACACACACACACACACACACACACACACACACACACACATATATATATATATATATATATATATATATATATATATATATATATATATATATTTAAATTATATAAAAAACTGCCCTACTTGCCGAACTATGACAGCATCTTCGTGAGGAACCTGATTCAAGCGCGAAGACGAGCCGACGTGGGGTACGCCTAATAAGGAAAGAGACGCCTTTGTTAAAGCATTATTTCTCAGTATGCCGTTAGATGACAAAGACAACATATCGAGTTAACAATGACACTGAAGCGTTGTATTATCCTGTTTAATTATCAATCACTCAGTGATGATAATAATTACTAAAAAAGATAGTAATAATTAGTGAAATAAAGTGATATTGGAGAAGGGATGACATTAAACCGTCAACATGAAATTCCAACAGGACTATTCGTCAAAATTTACTCATGGTTTAATTTTTAACAAATGACTAAACAGGCGTAATTTTTATCGTTATCAGACAAGTATTTAATAGACATTAATGTATATAAATATACATTACTCAAGCACAGGTACATAAACAAATACGAGTACTGTACGGACATAGGCCTAGTACGGTTCTAAAAAAAAAAGTGCATACTTATAACATTCAAGGTATGGCGAAGGCTAATAATGACAATTATGATTATAGTGGTTATGATAAACTCTGAACTGAAATATTGAGATGACGGTGCAGGATTAGATAAAATAAAAACGGGAAAGGCAAGGCGAAATCTTATGATAAATAATCATTACACGACAACTCACCATATTGCTTCACGGATGAAGCTCGAATGAAATAGATTATTTCTCTACGCAAAGTAAATTTTCAGAGAGAGAGAGAGAGAGAGAGAGAGAGTTGGGGGGGGGGTCTTATAATAATTAAGCATTAAACAACAGTTCGCCATATTGCTTCACGTACAAAGCTCGAATGAAATTATTATTCCTCTACGTAACGTAAGTTATCGATGCTTAGATGTACATCGAGAGAGAGAGAGAGAGAGAGAGAGAAAGTAACGCAGACAGCAGTATCATAAACGAACAAGAAATTAAACGCCAAAATTAACCACTCGCCAATATTGGCGTAGGTCGACAGGGTAAAACCTTTCGCGAAAAGACCTATAACAAGTCTTAGGTCCTTCGCTCGAGTTAAACTCCGCCCATATCCAATTAACGGTTTAAACAACCGTAAACAACTTTACTTAACAACACGAGTTTCGTCTCCTGACACGAGATTTAAGAAAATATACTGAATAATAGTTTAAGATGGGTGTGAGGAGTCGAGAAAGGTACTCCCAAACCAACAGCCACCCCCGCCCCCCCCGGGCCCAGAAGACGTCACCGCACCCTCCAAGACCATACTTTGTATTTAAATGACCATTCTGAGTTAAGATGTCAATCTGTGAGTGTGTATGTGCATGCGTTTAGGCTTCGCGTTTTCCAGTGCTTATTTCGGGTTTTCCTGGCCGTTCTGGTCCTGCGTAAGTATTATAAATTAAGATTTATTATAATATATAAACATTATGATATATATTATTATTTTGATAGTGTATTCATTGTATATTTGGCCGCAAATCCTTATATTTATTGTGTTAGCATAGGCAGAAGTTGAACAGTTTTGATGCGTTTTAAAATTAAAATTTCACTCGTTAGATTCCTGATGGTGAATCAAGCTAATATAGCCTCATTAATATTCATCATATTTCATTAACATTATGATATATATTATGCACTTTACGTAGTAATTCATTGTATTTTAGGCTGCAAACCCTTATATCTACACGTAGCGTTGTGTTAGCTAGGCATATGTTGAACCGGTTCGATAGGTTTTATTCAAGCGAATATTCCACGTGTTACATATTATTGACGATGATTAAGCTACCATAACCTTATGCCAGCCTGGTTCCTGATCCGTGGGCAGCCCTTGAAAAGGATGCGAAACGAACTAAGTAGTTTACTTGATGTACAGTATGTAAAGCTTAATAACCATTCAAACTACAACATACACCTCCTCCCCCCCACAACCATTCACTCTGCTACATACAACTCTCCTTCCACAGCCATTTATACTGCAACATAAACCTCTACCCCGCAACCATTCACACTACAACATACAGCTCCTCTCCCCCCCAACAACATACACCTCCCCCCCAACAACCATTCACTCTGCAACATAAACCTCTACCCCCACAACCATACACACTACAACATACAGCTCCTCCCCCACAAAAATTCACACTACAGCATACAGCTCCCCACAACCATTCACACTACAACATACAGCCCCCCACAACCATTCACTTTACAGCATACAGCTCTTCCTCCGACAACCGTTCACACTACAACATATAGCTCTTCTCCCAACAACCATTAACACAACAAAATACAGCTACTCCCCTCACATCCATTCACACTACAACATGCAGCTCCTCACCCACAACCGTTCACACTACAACATACAGCCCCCACAACCATTCACTTTACAACATACAGGTCCTCCCCCACCACAACCAATCACACTACAGTACAGCTTACAGCTCCTACCCCACCACAACCATTCACACTACAACACATAGTTCTTCCCCCACCACAATCACATACACTACAACATGCAGCTCCACCCCACACAAAACCATTCACACTACAACTCACAGCTCCCCACACAACCATTCACACTACAGCATACAGCCCCCACAACTATTCACTTTACAGCATACAGCTCCCAATCCACCACAACATTCACACTACAACATACAGCTCCTCCCCCACCACAACCATTCATACTACAACTTGCAGCTCCTCCCCCACCACAACCATTCATACTACAACTTGCAGCTCCTCCCCACCACAACCATTCATACTACAACTTGCAGCTCCTCCCCACCACAACCATTCATACTACAACTTGCAGCTCCTCCCCACCACAACCATTCATACTACAACTTGCAGCTCCTCCCCCACCACAACCATTCATACTACAACTTGCAGCTCCTCCCCCACCACAACCATTCATACTACAACTTGCAGCTCCTCCCCCACCACAACCATTCATACTACAACTTGCAGCTCCTCCCCACCACAACCATTCATACTACAACTTGCAGCTCCTCCCCCACCACAACCATTCATACTACAACTTGCAGCTCCTCCCCCACCACAACCATTCACACTACAACTTGCAGCTCCTCCCCATCCATAACCATTCACAATACAACATGCAGCGTCTCCCCCACCACAACCATTCACACTACAACCTGCAGCTCCTCCTCCAACACAGCCATTCACATTACAACATACAGCTCCTGCACCACCACAACCATTCACACTAAACATTCAGCTCCTCCCCCCACAACCATTACACTACAAGATACATGCCCCCCATCCCGCAACCACTCACACTACATGATACATCTCCCTGCAGTACAACTATTCATACTATAAAATACAGCTTCCCCCACAATCCTTCACACTACAAGATATATATTAGTTATATAAATATGTAAACTAATGTCATTTAATCAGATGTCAAAGTCTCAAGAAATAAGCATTGATGAGCATTATGGGTGAACAGTTAATAGTAAAAACATGACATTTATTAGCTTATAGAATGCATTTATAAAATAACATTCATATTTCAATGTGTGTATATATATATATATATATATATATATATATATATATATATATATATATATATATATATATATATGCCAGTGGCATATGAACTGTTGATATGGCCAGAGCGAGGTCACTGGAGTAATGAATAATCTAGCCTAGGTTAAGCAACCCTATTTTTTTATATATATATATATATATATATATATATATATATATATATATATATATATATATATATATATATATATATATATATATATTGCAATGTCAAAGGCTGTAAATAGGTCTTTGTGAATTGAGGGTATGTCCAGAGTGAGGTCATGGTTATAGTGAATAACCTAACCTAGGCTATCCAACTCTAGGCTTACCCCCAAATCCTAGCCTAACCTTATCAAGGTTATTCAAACAATTAAAATAAATTGTGTAGAACCTAGAGAACTAAGGATTATACCCATGGACTATATATATATTTTTATTATAAGTGTATTAAACACAAATCACCAAAGTGTACATCTCAAGAACTTCTTCACCATAGCCTAGCCTAGCCAAAGTCTTGTAGGTGGTAATGATCAAGAAACTCATGAAACACAAGAATTTTTTTTCTCTCTCTCTCTTTCTCAATAAATAAGTAATACACAATATATATATATATATATATATATATATATATATATATATATATATATATATATATATATATATATATATATATATATGTGTGTGTGTAACCAGAGAAATTTTACAGTAAACTGACAAAATTATATTTTTTATTATTCATCTGAATACACTTTTAGACTATAGCCATCTTTTAAATATTTTTTTTTTACCATTTTACAGTAAATTTCAGTTTTATGTACTATGTATATATATATATATATATATATATATATATATATATATATATATATATATATATATATATATATATATATATATATATATATATGCATAAATACATATACTGTATATAACAGATAGATATATAGTTAGATATTAAACTTTGAAATGTACCGTCCCAAGGCCGTTTTAAATACCATACACAAAAAATTCACAAATTACTTTGACCATATTCCAAAAATACAATTTAACCCTTATTCCGTGATAAATTGACCTATATTGACTTAGTTGTTTAAGCATTTAAAGAATGGAACTGAATCCTTCAGTTTTATTCTGTGAACCAAATTCACAAATGTATTTATGTTTCCCTTAATATTGATAAAGAAAATATAAATACGCTGATGTATTAAAATTAATAATGATAGGGTTAGGCTTGGATTATGGGGATAATGTAGAATAGAATGCAACAGGGATATAGGGTTTAGCACTGGGACCAGTGAGGTCATTCAGAGGTGAAAAGGAAATTGACAGTAAAAAGGTGTAAGGTGTAACAGGAGGTTTTAGAAAGGTGTAACAGAAGGAAAACCTCGCAGCTGCACTATGGATCAGCCGTTAGCAGAGGGTTGAGGAAAGTAAGACGGAAGAACGAGACTATGAACGGAAGTACTGTAAAAACAATTAAAGTGGTTGCAGCTAGGGGCCTAATGAAGGGACCCTGCAAGAAACCATAAATAATGCCTTCAGTGCACCGCATGAGGTGCACTGACGCCGCTAGCCCGCAATGGGGGTTACCCTAGGGCGAGCATTGTGAACCAAGCATCGGTTGGATTCGACAATTAAACAATAGCTTATTGTATATTTAAGCCCTCAAAATCGTCATTTGTGCGGATTTATACATAGTAATCCCTCTTTTACTGTAATCCATAATTTAATAGGAATTATGATTAGTTTTTATTAAACATAAACGCCAAAATATACCTCGGTCAAGGTCGCCCATCTTTAGCCTAGAGCTTAGCCTACCCAGGCTACGTAGTCTTGATCAAACAACTATATTATAATGAATAATGAACGCATGTAATACAAGTATGTATAATGATACATGGTTCATAATAACGGAAATAACGATATAACGACCAGACTAACCTGAAAAGATGAATGGCAAAGCGTTTGAGATAATATTGCACTGCAAGCACACTATTTTGCCCTGTTGTTTACACTTTTTGAATTACTTTAAATTTAGTAATGTTCACTCGTATAAACATTTTAAATCCACCTTTTTAAAACATTTACTGTAGTAATTTGTGTTTTCATGCATTTATTATAATGTAATATTCTATACGAACATTTACAATAAGTGTACAACACATGAGCAACAAAACTTTCATTAAAATTATATGAAACAACACGTCGGAATATAATATTCAGAATTATAGATAGTGGAAACTGATACCAGGCAAAGCAATTCTACCTCACATGAATTAATATGATTTATAGAATACTGGACAGGTTTTTTTGTCACTTGAATAATCAAAATCACTGTGCAGGCAAGTGCTGTACAGTGCGTTGGACGTACATCGTTTAATGATCAACTAATACTAATGGCTGTCTTTGAATGTATAGTTTATACGTAACTGTAGTGATATTTTCGTAGTCAATATGGTGTTGGATAGAAGCCCAACGTTTTAACTGTGATAATAGAAACAACAAAAAAATATTTTGTAAATACTGAGTATCTATCCACAAAATAATGACCATGTATTTATTTACTCTTGCCAGTTTTGTGAACTGTATTTGTGTTTTGAAGGAACTGATGTTTTCAATAAAGTTCTGGACATAATTCTATGAGCAGGGCAGGAATTATGTTTGTCACGGATAGGCCTACAGTAGAGAATTAATTTATTTCACTCATATAATTCTGGGAAATGACATTTATCACGTGCCAGTGTTATTCAGATATTAATAACTGAGAATTTGTATAGACTGATAAATTATATACTATAGGATTATGTTCAGGCATTCATGTTGATATGCTTATAGGCTTATCAGGCGATGATTCTAGTTATCAGTAATGTTTTATTTTGATGGTAGGTCTAATGATTTTTGTCTCGGTTGCTTTCAAAATTGCCAAGAGCCCCCGTGTGCCTTCTGTGAAGATAGGTGAGTAACCTGTGCTTTAGACATCCGCTGTGTGTTTAGAATCTGCTATTTTTTGTAATCATTATATAATGTGTGAAAGTTTGTAAGGTAGAAATGTAGAATTGTGTAGGGAAAACGGTTTTCATGTCGATGTAACTGTAGACTGAAGGTGTTATTCGTTGTTGTGTTTATAATTATGTACATTATTGGCGATTTCGTGATTTACGCATATACTTATTTAGTATTTATCAAAATGGGAGTTATTTGCAAGGGATAGGTTACTTTCGCCTACAAGTATTAGGGATTAAATTAGGCCATTAATCCTTTCATTTCTAAAATTTCTTATAAGGCTTAGTCCACTTATCATTTATGTCACTTCTCTAATTAATAGGTAATGGAAAGGAACTAGATGAAGATATTTCTTGTTATTTTTAATTGTATATTTGATGCGTTTTATGCACGTAATCGCATGCATAACTTTTGAAATGCTTGTATATAAAGGCCAGAACACATATAACTATAGAGAAACTTTCATATATAGGCCTACGAAACTAGGATATAAATACCTTTAGGCCTATATATGACCGGAAAGGAGAAACAACGAACTGGAAACTGGTACCATCTGAGAGATTCTCCAAATCTAAGGCAAGAGAAGGAAACAGCTGTAGCTCGTGGCTTGATCTGAGAGATTGGTAGTATATATTAAACTCTTGGTGGCATAGCCTCCTATATTGTTCATTGCGGAGTTCGTCTTATAGAGTTTTTTCATGTAATGCATTTATACCTTGGGCTCATGTACTGTATTGCAAATGCATATTGGCTAAGAAAAGCTTTTGAATGAACAGTCTTCTTTTAAAAGATTAAATATTCAGAGATCTTCAATAAATTTTCTGTATCCTGTTTGTATAAAAAATAGGCCTATATATAACATTTTAATATTCCACGTAGCAGTTTAAATAATAAAATAGTTTCATAATATTTACAGTTTAACTATCACATAACTGCAAGATTTGATCATGATTTAAGTTAAATGGGAAGAGGAAATTTACTGAGTTTTTATAATACTGACATTTATTTAATTTCTCTCTTCACAGGTCGACCTTATCTTCATAAGGTAAGTTTTTTATACCGTGGTGCTGTTGGAGTGTCTCTCTCTCTCTCTCTCTCTCTCTCTCTCTCTCTCTCTCTCTCTCTCTCTCTCTCTCTCTCTCTCTCTCTCTCTCTAGAGTTTTAAAGTGAGACCACTCATCAAACCTCCATCCAGTTAACAAAATTTTTATTTCTCAATAATAAGCAAAAGGAAAAAGGAATGGTTTGTTGAAACCTAAGGTGCAATAAGGGTGTTGTTTTCAATGGTTTGGTGGTATGAAGATGAAAAGTGTTTACTTCTGGTGACTGATGTTTGATGTTTCAAATTGGTTATACAATTGGTTTATGTAAATGTCTGGGATTGAGCTGGTTACAACAATTTTTTGGTTAATATGAATGTTTGGGACTGAGCTAGTCACATTTAATAGTAGTTTATATGAATATTTAACACTGTGTTTGATATCTCTTACCTGCTTTGTAATACACTCCAACAGCACACTGTATAAATCTTAGGTTATCCAGAACGTTGTAAGATTTCAATTTAATCTCATTTTTTCCTGCTTATGAAGCAGATTCAAAGGAAAATAAACTCATTATACGTCCTAATTAATCTTAATGGCGATTTTTTAAATTATATCTGTAATAGTTGTGGACCTTCTTGTTCAGTTAAAATTCAAACATTCTTAATTCATTTTATTAGTCGTCCACGCTGTATAATGTTTTTTGAAGATTCAAGTTAAGTAATTAGTTAATTAAATTACTAAGTACAGTGGGTTTCATGTTCATTCAGATTTAATATTTTTTAATCCCTTGCTTTCTTTTATTTATCAAGTAATTATATTTTTCACTTATCAGTCAGTAATTGTTTTACCAACTGCAACGATCAGTTGGTTGATTTAATTAATAGATAAAATGTAAATCTAAGATTGTAATATTTGGTATTTAAACATATTAAAAAAACTACTTAAATACTTGTAGTTTTGCATTTTATTTCGAAAAATGTACTGCATATATACAAGCAAATACGTCATCTCAGTTGTAGTATAAACTTTCAAAATATCCATCATGAGTTATGAATATAGCAACCAGTCTTCCTCTAATTACGGAAGTTTCTTTGAAATAAATTGAAATTCGAGTAGATGCCAGTTTCCACAAAATCATGCTGATAATTATGCCAAAATTGTAATTCGCCCTGAAAAAAACAAAAAAATAAAAATTACTTTTATATTACATTTTTTGAGTTATTTTAAATCGTTCTGGATAACCTCCAGTCTTCAGTATCATCGATAAGGGTCCGTAAAGGTATGGATATTTTATTTGTTAATACTGACTTGATTTATAAGAAAAGTTCAACGTCAGATTAGATCAGATAAATAACAAAAATCCATCATGATTTCAAAAAAGAGCTTGGTAAATCTTAAATTGAGTTTTTGTGTAGAGGTCACATTAAGATCAGTTTGTTCGTCTTAATATTTAAAGTTAGGTGCATAAAATGTAAATTAACATTTGAAACAAGGTTGCAGTGCAGGTTCGAAACAGTTGAGTGCTTACACGAGAGGTGATAAAGAATACACGCCCAGGATGGAAATTACCTCTTCGAGGAAAATGAAACTAAGTTAAGTATGAGAAAACGTATGAAAAATTTCACTTGTTTATTTTTTGTATATATATTTGCTGTAATAATAGTTAAACCAGATTTAAGCATTTAAATACATGAAAGATAATTTAAGCAAATAGAATTAAGAGCTTTATCAATTACCCTTTTGACAGGTGTGTAATGAAAGATAATTTAAGCAAATAGAATAACAGGTTAATCAATCACCCTTTTGCCAGGTTTGCCATGAAAGATATTTTAAAAGCAAGCAGAATTAAAAGCTTTCTTAGTTACCTTTTTAACAGGTGTGCCATGAAAGATGTTTCAACCAAATAGAATAACAGGATAATCAATTACCTTTTCGACAGATGTGCAATAGAAGATGTGTTAAGCAAACAGAATAACAGTTTAATCAATTACCTTTTCGACAGGTGGAAATGTTCGTTGCTTATGTGAACTCTTTTGCTGTCTTCTAAGGATTCAGATTTGACGACTGACATCAGAGATACTTAATTAATTATTAGGTGAGTGAACTAATAACTTTTTGGTCTAAGTGCCATATTTAATTCCTGGTTGCCATGTACTTTATGTGGACCTGTTACAAGCCTGTAGGTTTAGTTTTTTCAGCTTGTAGGTATGTTTTTTTTTTTTTCAAAAGAAGGGCGCTGGTAATCCTAGCTGGCATAAATTTCACCAGTTTGTGCAGTTTTTTGGGGGAGGTGGGTACACAGTTTCAACTTGTCATTTTTAATTTTGTCAAGGTCTGGTGTGGAAACGGAGGATTAGCATTTGACAAATTAACTTCTGAGGTAGTTCTGTATAGTGAATTGAATTTTTTTTTCTTTGAAGGACACTGAGTTGTCAAAATCTGCAAGTTTTGCTGTTTCTTGATTGGTTTCTCTCTGCTCTGAAATTTCTCCTGTTGGCCCCATCTGTATGTGCTCTGTCACATGACCTATTTAACCTCATCGACCTCGTTTTTGCCTGAACGATTAATGTCTCATTCTCCCAAAGGTAGTTTTTTTTCAGGTGCTAGGGACTCTGGTAGTAGATTTTATCGCCACTTGTGGCAACAAAGGTGGGAGCTCTTGAGATTTTTTTTTTTTTTTTTGCTCAGTGCTTCGATTCAGAAATGAGAAATCTGTGACGTCATATGACATCATTCCCAAGAAGTAAAAAGTGTCAAAAAGTGTCAGAGAGATACATGCTTTTGTATCAGGGGCACAAAGAACTTTCATTTGTTGGGGAGACTTTGGAATCTTTAAAACACATTTTCCATAAGGACACATGATTGTTTACCAAAAAAATGCTTCTAAAGAAAATAGGGAATCTCTTTGGATGTAAATATACTGTGAATAGCAAAAAAAAAATATTACATATGTCTCGTATGTACCTATTAAAAGTCGCTCAGTAACTGGTTCATTTTGGGCAAACCCACCAGTTCAAAAACTCGACCTTAAGAGTTTTTTTTTTTTTTTTTTTTCAAGGAATTCCGTTTAAATTTTTGGAGTCAAATACCTGCATTTTACCCTTTAAGGAATGCAATTCAATCATTTACAGAGAAAAAAAACTCGAATTTGGCATGGATCTTGTTAATATCGTTTTAAAATAGTGTTTGCTTAAATCTTTTTGCTAATATACGTATTTCTATCTAATGCCTTAAGCAATATTTTCCTTTTTTAGTTTGCTGAAGGAGTAAAGAATAATAATGATAAAACAATAAGTACTTTGTCCTTCAAACGCTTAAAAGAAGTACTGGCATCTCATAGGCAATTATCTTCAAAAGGGAAGGACGAAGCTTTTGCTTGCTTGAGAGAGAGAGAGAGAGAGAGAGAGAGAGAGAGAGAGAGAGAGAGAGAGAGAGTGCAGCAGCTGTAGAGCCTCGTCATCCTCGCCTACGCTGTTATACGCTGTTAATAGTTATATATATAATATGTCCCCCTCTCCTTCCTACGGCCTCATCCATCCCAGATGTTTACGATCGTCAGGCGATATTCCCCTGAATAATGTAAAGATGAGGAAACGCGATCCATTTATATGTTTCACGGCTGGTAATGGCCTCACAGACGAGTGATAATGCATGGCTTGAGATGACGGCTGCTGTGAAATTGTTTGTAATGTTTTGCGAGTGTTAAGGAATGAGTTGCAGTTCAGCTGAGTGTTTAACCTATTTTCGTAGATAATTTGTCATCATCTTTAATATTATTGCTCATCGCTGCCGTTATGTTATCTGAGTTGGTATAATTCCTTCATTAATTCAGGGGCTATTGGACAAGGATATTCCTTTATGCATTTTTATCTTCCTGACAGATAACTCTTAACGAGGGTGAAATAATCCTGTACATATCTGCTTTAAATTTAATTTGTCACGAATTAGTTTTAATTCTTGAACAATAGCGAGTATGCTGTAATGAATGAAAATATTTTTACATAGATATAGATATTGCAAAGATGTCTTTCAATGATGTGACTTAATCGTTTCTCTCTCTCTCTCTCTCTCTCTCTCTCTCTCTCTCTCTCTCTCTCTCTCTCTCTCTCTCTCTCATTTTTTTCCAACCCCTTAATTCGACGTATTATCTCTCTCTCTCTCTCTCTCTCTCTCTCTCTCTCTCTCTCTCTCTCTCTCTCTCTCTCTCTCTCTCTCTGTGTTTTTCCAACCCCCTTAATTCTGCGTCTTATCTCCCCTCTCTCTCTCTCTCTCTCTCTCTCTCTCTCTCTCTCTCTCTCTCTCTCTCAGTGTTTTTCCAACCCCCTCAATCCTTCGTATTATTCTATTCTCTCTCTCTCTCTCTCTCTCTCTCTCTCTCTCTCTCTCTCTCTCTCTCTCTCTCTCTCTCTCTCTGTGTTTTTTCCAACCCTCTTAATTCTACGTATTATCCTCTCTGTAATCACCTTAGTGTATACCAGCTTACTCTTACTCATATTTTTATGAGATCATATGAGATGTTTAAGACAAGTGGGAAAAAATTATATAGAATAATTATTGCTCTATCCCTTCCCATATTCACATTTTATCACTAGCATTTGAATGGTATTGACTCCATCAATCTTTGTCCTTAGGTTAGCAACTCGTAATTTGATAAATAACAATTGATGCCTGTTGAATATGCACTGAAATTCTCTTTCCCATTCATGACTGAAACAGTCTTGATCAAAGTAAATCCTTTTCCATTCTTACTCATTAGATGAAGTTTGATTTTCGCTTATAATTTAATATTGAGTTTGTGATTAGATTAATTATTCCCTTAGATCCAGCTAATTGGCGTAAAAGACTTCGTGTAATGAATGCATTTTGTTAAACTTGCCAGTCAGGTAATTTGCATAATCCCAAGTCTTTGTATACAGAATTTGACAATTTTGGCTCGATCAGTATCCTCTCCACAGTTTGCAGAAGTAGGTCACTGGGTCACTGAACTATGGCTATCGACCGCCATGTTGTCTCAGCGTTTACGCTGAAATTAGGTAATTTTCTGTTAATTATTTAATACGGCTTGATGCGTCCATTTTACCTATTTGCGTTCTACTCATCATTTTTTTCATTGCATTTCATGTTGTCGTCTTTTGATAACTTGTTTGTGGTTGTATTCAGTATTAGTTCTTCATTCCTTTGGATTGTCTGATTGTTTGTAGGTGGCATGTGCTTCCTTTGTTTGTAGGTGGCATGCGCTTCCTTTGTTTGTAGGTGGCATGTGCTTCCTTTGTTTGTAGGTGGCATGTGCTTCCTTTGTTTGTAGGTGGCATGTGCTTCCTTTCCATGTTCCTTTGTTTGTAGGTGGCATGTGCTTCCTTTGTTTGTAAGTGGCATATGCTTCCTTTGTTTTAGGTGGCATGCGCTTCCTTTGTTTGTAGGTGGCATGCACTTCCTTTGTTTGTAGGTGGCATGCGCTTCCTTTGTTTGTAGGTGGCATGCGCTTCCTTTGTTTGTAGGTGGCATGCGCTTCCTTTGTTTGTAGGTGGCATGGGCTTCCTTTGTTTGTAGGTGGCATGGGCTTCCTTTGTTTGTAGGTGGCATGCGCTTCCTTTGTTTGTATGTGCTTCCTTTGGTTGGTGGCATATGCTTCCTTTGTTTGTAGGTGGCATGCGCTTCCTTTGTTTGTAGGTGGCATGCGCTTCCTTTGTTTTTGTATATGCTTCCTTTGTTTGTAGGTGGCATGGGCTTCCCTTTGTTTGTAGGTGGCATGCACTTCCTTTGTTTGTAGGTGGGCATGCACTTCCTTTGTTTGTAGGTGGCATGCACTTCCTTTGTTTGTAGGGCACTTCCTTTGTTTTTGGCTTCATTTGTAAGTGGCATATGCTTCCTTTGTTTGTAGGTGGCATGCACTTCCTTTGTTTGTAGGTGGCATGTGCTTCCTTTGTTTGTAGGTGGCATGCACTTCCTTTGTTTGCAGGTGTTATGTGCTTCCTTGTTTGTAGGTGGCATGTGCTTCCTTTGTTTGTAGGTGGCATGTGCTTCCTTTGTTTGTAGGTGGCATGCGCTTCCTTTGTTTGTAGGTGGCATGGGCTTCATTTGTTTGTAGGTGGCATGCGCTTCCTTTGTTTGTAGGTGGCATGGGCTTCCTTTGTTTGTAGGTGCATGCACTTCCTTTGTTTGTAGGTAGTATGTGCTTCCTTTGTTTGTAGGTGGCATGTGCTTTCTTTGTTTTTAGGTGGCATGTGCTTCCTTTGTTTGTAGGTGGCATATGCTTCCTTTGTTTGTAGGTGGCATGCACTTCCTTTGTTTGTAGGTGGCATGTGCTTCCTTTGTTTGTAGGTGGCATGTGCTTCCTTTGTTTGTAGGTGGCATGCGCTTCCTTTGTTTGTAGGTGGCATGTGCTTCCTTTGTTTGTAGGTGGCATGCACTTCCTTTGTTTGTAGGTGGCCTGCGCTTCCTACGTTTGTAGGTGGCATGTGCTTCCTTTGTTTGTAGGTGGCGTGCGCTTCCTTTGTTTGTAGGTGGCATGCACTTTCTTTGTTTGTAGGTGGCATGCGCTTCCTTTGTTTGTAGGTGGCATGCGCTTCCTTTGTTTGTAGGTAGCATGCACTTCCTTTGTTTGTAGGTGGCATGTGCTTCCTTTGTTTGTAGGTGGCATGTGCTTCCTTTGTTTGTAGGTGGCATATGCTTCCTTTTTTTGTAGGTGGCATGTGCTTCATTTTTTTGTAGGTGGCATGTGCTTCCTTTTTTTGTAGGTGGCATGTGCTTCCTTTGTTTGTAGGTGGCATGTGCTTCCTTTGTTTGTAGGTGGCATGCGCTTCCTTTGTTTGTAGGTGGCATGTGCTTCCTTTTTTGTAGGTGGCATATGCTACCTTTTTTTGTAGGTGACATGTGCTTCCTTCGTTTGCAGGTGTTATGTGCTTCCATTGTTTGTTGCTTTGTACTTCGCATTCCTTTGATTACTTATTGCTTTGTGGTTGGTTAAGGTTACCTTGATAAATGCCTGCATATGGATAATCTAGAATTAGGTATATACTTAGGATTTGTATGAGTGATTTTATTATAGGTTCCCCAGGCTGATGATAAACCTCATGTCAAGACTTGAGAGGCAATAACGTCCTTTGAACATTGTATAAGATTGATAATTAAGGTATTTAAGTTGATTTACTCTAAACACTTTCACCAATTTGCTTTTGGCCCTCTTTACAGTTAGTATCTATCTCATAGCCATCTAGACATTAGAGCTCTTATAGAGGGCTTACGGGATTTCATATTTGCTAAAAAGATGACATTGTACATAGATATATATGAAGGGAGAATATCCAATTGTTTGATGGTCAAATTGTTTGTCTTACTCAACTTGACATTGCAATTTATACACGATTGTATGCAGAAAATGGCTACAAAGTTAGCTACTTGATACACCCACAAAGAAGCTCATCAAATACATATCAGATTTATTTTCCCCTCCCCCTCCCACACACACAAACGCGCGCACGCACTCACATTGCGCCATCACCTCTGCCTTGAATGCTTGGTCTCTCTCTCTCTCTCTCTCTCTCTCTCTCTCTCTCTCTCTCTCTCTCTCTCTCTCTCTCTCTCTCTCTCTCTCTCTGTCTTGCATTGTTTATTCAAAATCTTATTAAAACTAGACTTTCTTATATATATATATATATATATATATATATATATATATATATATATATATATATATATATATATATGTGTGTGTGTGTGTGTGTGTATATTGCTCTTCTACCATAAACCCACAATAATAGAAATTTTACTCTGACCGACGGGAAGCATCGAGTCCAACGGGTCATTCACTCACATTTTTAATCATTTTTTGTAATTCGTTTTGTTACTGGATGGAAATATGTTTAAAGCGTTGCCGTAAACATTTTCCTCTGCTCTCTCTCTCTCTCTCTCTCTCTCTCTCTCTCTCTCTCTCTCTCTCTCTCTCTCTCTTGGAAATTGTTTTTATTTAAAGATTAATAAACGATTTTGTAATAGTTTCATGTCGAAGAGGTCTCTTGAGTTTTGTTGTAGATAAAATAAATTTTCCTATTTATTGTATTGAATTTCTTGGATGTACTTATCAATAAATTTGCATCTATCAAGAAATTATTAAAGGCTTTTCATAGTCTGACTTATTTATCAAAGAATTAGTATTTATGAATAAATTTGCAACGTTTTCTTCATGGACTGGCTTATTTATTCGTAAATTAATATTTTTAAGTAAATTAGTAAAGGTTTTTACGGATTGGCTTATTTATCAATAAAGTAATATTTACCAATAAATAAGTAAAGATTTTTCACGGATTAGGTTAATTGTCAATAAATTGATATTTATCAATAAATTAATAAAGGTTTTTCACGGATTGGGTTAATTATCAATAAATTAATATTCATCAATAAATTAGTGCAAATTTTCGTGGATTAGCTTATTTATCAGTAAGTAATATTTACCGATAAATTAGTAAAGATTTTCCACGGATTGGCTTATTTGTCAATAAATTAATATTTACCAATAAATTAGTAAAGATTTTTCACGGATTGGCTTATTTATCAATAAAGCAATATTTACCAATAAATTAGTAAAGATTTTTCACGGATTGGATTATTTATCAATAAATTAATATTTATCAATATAGTAAATGTTTTTCATAGTCTGGCTTAAAAATATGATGTGATTTTCCTCCATTTTGTCTTGTTTCTGATGCCTGAGGTTAGGTTAGTTTAGAGATGTGTCGTCTTTATAGAATCTGTTGAGCCTCCTCTAACTCAAACACTTGAGTTGGGTACGTGGGACATGTAAGATGTTGCCTTGATGGAGATTGGCATGGGGCTATTGTCAATTCACAGTACCCGTGCATCTGGTATCCAACCCCGTCTCTTACGACGCTCCTTATTGGCCATTGATCGGCCAGTCACAGGGCTGGAAACTCGCCAGTCTCTTCCAACCTCACCGAGTAAACATCTATGCTGCGACCTCTCCTCATGAAATATGTCTTTCAAAAGCACAGGGCTGGAAACTCGTCAGTCTCTTCCAGCCGTAGCCTTTGAATTTTTGAAAGGCATATTTGATGAAGTGAGGTTGCAGCGAAGATGTTTACTCGGTGACGGCTGGAAGAAACTGATGGGTTTCCAGCCCTGAGACTGGCTGATCAATGGCCGATCAGGAGCGTAGTAAGAGACGGGGGTTGGATATCAGATGCACGGATGGCGTGAATTAATTATAGCAACTTCATCCCATTTTCACCCTAAAATGAATGAGAATGGGAAAATAGCCTTTTCTGGAGTCACCCAGAAAAATATAGATTTTGGAAAAAGGGAGAAATAAACCTATTAGTTAAAGAGGACCTTTTCCAAGTTCTTCTGATGACAAAAGAAATAAGTAAAAAAAATAAATAAATAAAAGAAATAGTGAATCTTTATTAGTAAAGTCGAAAGACCTCATTTGAATTTGCTAGAAAAATATAGATTGTGGGAAAAGGAGAAAGAAAAACCTGTTTGTTAAAGAAGAGGCTTTCCAAGATCTTCCGAAGCCCCCCCAAAATAATAATAGATAAAAAAATAAAAGTAATACAAAAATGGTAAATCTTTATTAGTAAAGTCGAAAGACCTCATTTGAATTTGAAGTGGTCTGAATTAATTCAGTAGAAACCCTTTGCAAATGGCGATGCATATTCCATACTTTATTTGCATAATGGAAACAATCTTCTCTCTCTCTCTCTCTCTCTCTCTCTCTCTCTCTCTCTCTCTCTCTCTCGTCCCCATAAAGTCCTCCTCCTCCTCTTCCTCCTCCTCCTCCTGCTCCAACTCATGCTCCTCCTCCTCCTCCTCCTCCTCCTCCTCCTCCTCCTCCTGCTCCAACTCATGCTCCTCCTCCTCCTCCTCCTCCTCCGCTTACGCCTACTCCTACTCCTACTCCTGCTGCTGTTCCTGTTCCTCATCCTCCTCATCCTGCTCCTGATAACCCTGCTCTTGCGAATCCTGCTCCTGCCCCTCCTGCTCCTGCTCCTCGTGCTAAAGCTCCTGCTTCTGATCCTCCTCCTGCCCCGTTTTTTCCTCCTGCTCCTCCTGACCCTGATAACGCTCCTGCTCCAGCTGCTGCTTCAGCTCCTGCTTCAGCTCCTGCTTCTCTTGTTTCTCTTCCTCCTGCGCCTCCTCCTCCTCCTCCTCCTGCCCCTGCTACTGCTCCTACTCATGCTCCTGTTCCAGCTCCTGCTCCATCTCCTTCTCATCCAGGTTCTCTTCCTCGTCCCCCTACTCCTCCTACACCACCTGCTCTTCCTCCTGCCCCGTCTCCTGCCCCGTCTCCTGCCCCTTCTCTCCTACCCCTCCTCCTGCCTCTCCTCCTGTCCCTTCCCCTGCCCCGTCTCCTGTCCCTGTCTCCTGCCCTGTCTCCTCCCCCTTCTCCTGATCTTACTCGTCGTCTTCCTCCACCTCCTGCTCAGGCTCTTCCTCCTGCTCCTGCTCCTGCTTCTCCTAGTCCACTTGCTCTTCCTGCCTCTGTTCCTGCTCCACCTGCTGGTCCTCCTCCTACTCCTGCTCATTCTCCTGCCCCTCCTCCTCCTCCTCCGCCTTCTCCCAATCACCCTTCTCGTCCTCCTCCTCTTCCCCCTCCCCTCCTCTCCCATCCCCTGGGGAGGAACTGCAAAGAACTGTTAATATTTACAAATCCCTTTAAGCTATGTCCAGATTCAGCTCTCTGATTTTTTATGTAATATTCTGAATGACGGAAAACATTGTGGATTTTGTATGAGAAATATCTTGTTTTAGGAATTAGCTTGGTTTAGGAATTATCTTGGTTTAGGAATTATCTTGGTTTAGGAATTTGCTTGATTTAAGAACTAGTTTGGTTTAGGAATTTGTCTGATTTAGGAATTGGCGTGATTTAGGAATTTGCTTGATTTAAGAATTAGCTTGAATTAGGAATTAGCTTGATTTATGCATTATCTTGATTTAGGAATTAGCTTGATGTAGGCATTATCTTGATTTAGGAATTAGCTTCGTTTAGGAATTAGATTGATTTAGGATTTTGCTTGATTTAGGAATTAGCTTGAATTATCTTGATTTAGGAATTAGCTTGACTTAGGCATTATCTTGATGTAGGAATTAGCTTGATTTAGCCATTATCTTGATACAGGAATTAGCTTGATTTCGGAATTAGCTTGATTTAGGCACTATTTTGATTTAGGAATTAGCTTGGTATAGGAATTAGCTCGATTTAGGAATAAGTAAGGAATTTGTTTGTCCGTCTGCGAGACCAATCGACGAGTGGGAAAAATAATTCTCGTTCTCGTTAAGAGGAGGGAGAGGGAAGTCTCTTGATAATTACGTCTTCTCATATAAGTAAAATCTGATTATTGAGGAAACATAAGCACCTCTGCTAAGAAATTATTAATGTGGAAATAAAAGCATCTCTGATAAGAAGGCAAATGGTGACTATTCTCTGTTGTTTACGAAACCATTTCTGACGAATAGGAGTGACGAAAGACCTCTCTTTCCTTTACAACTTCGTAAGAAGATATGCCCGAGTTCCGAAATCTTTTATTGGGGCTATTTTGTTATTTTCGAGGATGGGCTGTTACGTCGCACGGAGAGAAAGTTCCTCCTTTTGATGCTTGTTGCGTATTTTTCCTCGAAACACTCGTTGCGACATAGCGGAATTCTGTCTCGCATATTGACTTCATCGGTTTCTAAGTTGGTTTTATATATTTATATATATATATATATATATATATATATATATATATATATATATATATATATATATATATATATATATATATATATATGTATGAATGTATATACATATATACAGAAACATACATACATACACACACACACACATATATATATATATATATATATATATATATATATATATATATATATATATATATATATATATATATATATATATATATATATATATATATATATATATATATATATATATATATATATATATATGTACACATACACATACGTATATAGTTTACTAAAATCCTATTTGAAGAACAGAGCAACGCCAGTTACATTAATTCATCCCATCCATTTATAACACCCGAAAAAAGGCCACAACCTGTGTGTGTGTGTATGTGTGTACTCTTACTAAGAGCTCGTATCGAGCAAAGCAAAATACGAAGAGGATTTCCTGGGATTTGGCAGTTCAGGTCTTCCTGGCGGATGAGGAATATCCCAGAATTACTGCTGGTGGTGCATCCATTACACGGTTCTCTAAAGCTTTGACTGACTTGTATAATGTTTTCAAAACGCTAAAAGGGTTGTCGTGGAATGGGAAAGTCAAATTCGGTTTGAAACTTTGCGGGTGTTGGTATTTCATATGTTTTTCTTGGACAGAATCTGGGCTCGTAAAAAGACATTCACGCTCGCACACATTATATAATTATGTATGTGTGTGATATGTGTGTGCTCGTGTATGTGTGTGCTCGAGTATGTGTGTGCGTGTGTGTGTGAGTGTGAATGTATTTTTAACTGTGATCTAAGTGTTCCATTAAGTTTATATTTCGATTGGCAATCTGCAGTCCTGTTATGTGTCTTATAAAATCCATTATATATATATATATATATATATATATATATATATATATATATATATATATATATGTATGTATGTGTGTGTGTTTGTATGTATGTATCCATAAAAGCTTTAATTTTCTTGTGATTCTCTCATTCATATTAAATTACATGTGGCTACATTAACAAATACTTCATTGCTCATGGTATTTCGTCCACGTTCGAGCTCATTAACGTGAAAAATATCACCATATTTGTTGTAAAAGGCTTGTAGAAGGGTTGTTAAATTCACTGTGCAATGTATGCATAGACTAACCAGTCTTGGAACCAAGGAAGCCCCCTCTTTTTTTATCACATTTGTAATAGCAAACATACTTAGCAATTTTATAGTACACTAGCTGACCAACCCGGAGATGCCAGGGAAATCTCTGAATGACATACGATAAAGTCTCTCTCTCTCTCTCTCTCTCTCTCTCTCTCTCTCTCTCTCTCTCTCTCTCTCTCTCTCTCTCTCCCTTTCGTGTTAAGATAGTTTCTTCAATTACATTGCCCCAGGATTTTTGACATTTTTATATTTCACCCTTCCCACCCCCACCATTCCTGTCAGGCTGAACATGTACTTAAAGGGCATCGGCAGTGTCACCACTCATCTCAGCGACCTCGAAAACTTGGATTAGACAGTTAATATCAGTCGTTTTCAGTTATTTTTACATGTCGCCCCTTCCCACCCCCAACCCCCACCACCTGTGGTGTCTGATGTCTTACCCCCACCGTATTTTTTTCCGGATAGTAAGTCATATGTATACCGTCGTGAGGTATGATGATCCGGTAGGGTTTATTTAGTTACTAAGTCTACAGGCAGAGCCAACCCTTTTTAGTGAAACCCCTCCCACCCCACCCTTTTGGTGCCCTTTGGTGGCCTCACGGATTTCTTTTCTAGGGAGTAACTCATGTATTCCAAATTTGGTTGAAATTGCACCATGCATTTCAGAGTTATCCTGGAACACACACATACATACATCCATATATATATATATATATATATATATATATATATATATATATATATATATATATATATATATATATATATATATATATATATATAAATTATTTAATTGCTATCGCTCATCTGTTTTGTATATATGTAGATGTCTCTGTCACGGTAGAACTTGAGCTGAAATGAGAGAGAGAGAGAGAGAGAGAGAGAGAGAGAGAGAGAGAGAGAGAGAGAGAGAGAGAGAGAGAGACTCTGTAATTATTTACTGTTTTTTACATTTAAGAGCGATGGCACGGCCTCGGTTTGCTTATGAGAATATTATTTTGTTTTTCGTGTCCCAAAAATTACGTGTCTACAGTCCTCCGGGCAATTAGCGTTTGAAATGGCTAAAAATAATGTCGACGCGAATGGGATTGTTTCTTTTTTATGCTCATTTTCTTTCGGTGATCCAGTACGAAAATAGAGAAGGGCTAATTACGGCGGTAACTCGAAATGTTTTGTGGTATTCAGCTTGGTTTCCAGACACTGGTTACGTCGGATAATTTTCTCCTGGTTAACTGAAGCCGCTGTGGCTTTTGTGATGTCTGTATTGAAATATTCTTGTTTATTTAAAAGAAAAAGATGAATTGTATATATGAGATTATTTAAATGGTTTTTGTGTGCAAATTGCTTTTATAGCATAAGTTAAGTATACCTTAGTTTTACCAGACCACTGAGCTGATTAACAGCTCTCCTAGGGCTGGCCCGAAGGATTAGACTTATATTACGTGGCTAAGAACCAATTGGTTACTTAGCAACGGGACCTGCAGCTTATTGTGGAATCCGAACTACATTATAGCGAGAAATGAATTTCTATCACCAGAAATAAATTCTTCTAACTCTTCATCAGCCGGCCGGGGAATTGAACTCCGGCCCATCGAGTGACAGTCCGCAGCTCTACCGACTCACCCAACAAAGAGCATAAAAAAGTAATGCAAAATAGTTTGAATTAATGAAGAAAAATTCCTTAATAGGATGATACTTGATTGCTGTTAGTTTTAGCAAAGCCAGGGCAAACTTGATGCTGAAACTCTCTGATATATCATCCTAGCCAATTACAAACTCTGACCAAACTTCTTAATGAAACAGAATACCTTAAGAGTTCTTTCTGTTTATCTATTCCTGCCAGTGTTTTTATAAGACGATTGGTTTGTGGAAGGTCTTCCTGGAAAAATTCTCCTCCAATTTGCATTCATTTCGAGCTTAAACAAGATCAAATTATCACTGCCAGTCGCGTGACCGGTCAGATCTGATCGTATTTCATGACTGTCAGTCTTCGTAGTAACTTTTGGCTGCAGCTTTTTATCTACAGGTCATCAATCAATATAAGGACAAACCAATAAAAAAAGTCAATGACTTTCTCAAGATCTGATCGTATCTCATGGCTGTCATTTTTCTTACGTAACTTTGGCTGCAGCTTTGTATCTGAAGGTCATCAATCAGTGTAAAAAATAAACCAATAAAAAAGTCAATGACTTTCTCAAGATCTGATCGTATCCCATGGCTGTCGTTTTTCTTACGTAACTTTGCCAGCAGCTTTCTATCTGTAGGTCATCAATCGGTGTGAAAATAAACCAGCATGAAAGTCAATGACTTTCTCCAGATCTGATAGTATCTCTTGGCTGTCATTTTTCTTACGTAAATTTGGGTGCAGAGGTTATATCTGTAGGTCATTAGTCAGTATATGAATAAACCAATAAAAAAATCGGTGATTTTCCAATTTAGATTTAATAAGGAAACTCACATCGCCATGATTTCGTCCCCTAATGAGTCCCAGGAGCGTTAATGAGATGTGGAAAGAGGAAAAAAAAACAGCTTAATTAAAAGATTTTTAGAAAATGTCCACTGTTCTAATTGCGTTTTTATTCGGCCTGTCATCAGGCCACTTTCCGCTAGGCACTCTCCATTAGATGTTACTCAGCTCTCATTATAAAGCGACCCCGTAGGGGGTTAGTGCCGTCAGTGCACCCCATGCTGTGCACTGTAGGCATTGCTTAAGGTTCTTTGCAGCGTGCCTTCGGCCCCTAGCTGCAACCCCTTTCCTTCCTTTTACTGTACCTCCTTTCATATTCTTTCTTCCATCATACTTTCCACCCTCTCCTAACAATTGATTCATAGTGCAACTGCGAGGTTTTCCTCCTGTTAAACCTTTCAAGCCTTTTAATGTCAATTTCCGTTTCAGCGCTGAATGACCTCACAGGTCCCAGTGCTTGGCCTTTGGCCTAAATTCTTTATTCAGTTCAATTCATTGTAAAGTTAAAGGTCTCAATTCTGTATTCAGTTCAATTCATTGTAAAGCGAGTATCAAACGTTTATAAAGGATAAAGAGGGATGTATATAATTATTAATTTTTGGGCGTAACTTAATATAGAGGGGCTTCTACATTTAGCTGTCACAAAATATTAAATGATAAAATACCTAGTGTAGCATTTGATGTGTTACAAGGACTGTGCAGTAACTGACTGAAACATTGTCCCAGACGCAACGCTGGGGGGTGACTGAATGGACTGGAAATAGTATTTTAGTGCATAAATGAAAAGTCTGTTTACCGAATTTGGCGATTTACTAGGTAGGGGCTTCGAGAAAATGATGTTTAATGTCGGATATTTTGACTTCAGGAAATCCATAAAGAGAAAAAACGTATTGTTTCTTCATGTAGTGTACAGTACCTGCTCTTACTACTATTGATCTGTCTGTTGCAATGGAACAGACAGATCAATATTAGAGACAGGTCAATATCAGAAAGGGCAGGTACATCCACGAAATGATACGTTTTTCTCTAGGGATTTATTGAAATCGAAATGTTCTATGGCTGTTATGCACCTCTTACGCACTGAAGGAGCTGACGACAGATGGGCAATATGTGGTTTAGCTCCTAACAGCTTTCGACTGGGAAATTCTGGTTGCATTCTTTTAACTTTCTCTCTCTCTCTCTCTCTCTCTCTCTCTCTCTCTCTCTCTCTCTCTCTCTCTCTCTCTCTCTCTCTCTCACACACACACATAAGGGGTGTTACCAGCAGCAAACATCACACCACAATCTCACCACTGTCAACATTCCTTCTCTACAAAAGTGAACCTGCTCTCTCTCTCTCTCTCTCTCTCTCTCTCTCTCTCTCTCTCTCTCTCTCTCTCTAGTATCAACCCCCTCCTTATAAAAGTGAACCTGCTCTCGCTCTCTCTCTCTCTCTCTCTCTCTCTCTCTCTCTCTCTCTCTCTCTCTCTCTCTCTCTCTCTCTCCCTCCTTGTAAATAGTGAACCTGCTCTCTCTCTCGCTCTCTCTCTCTGTCTCTCTCTCTCTCACACCGCTGCCAGCATCACTCCTTATAAAAAGTGAACCTGCTCTCTCTCTCTCTCTCTCTCTCTCTCAATATCACTCCTTGTGAATAGTGAACCCTCTCCCTCTCTCTCTCTCTCTCTCTCTCTCTCTCTCTCTCTCTCTCTCTCTCTCTCTCTCTCTCTCTCACACCACCACTACCAACATCACTCTTTATAAAAAGTGAACCTGCTCTGCTCTCCCAGACTCATTCCAGAGTTGTAAAAGAGAGAGACAACAGCGCTGTAACGGGCCTCTTGGGTTTAGGAAGGTCGCGTCTTCGCGGGCTGCGTCGTAAACCAAAGTAAATAACAATTCGGAAAGATTTTAAGGTTATCATATACTCGGGGGAACTGCGATCGCGAAGATGCTCTTTAATCCCGAATTCGGGCGACTATTCGGCGCTTATCGCCCGCGGGAAAAAATCTGCGCGGCCGAGATAAGAAAGCGGTTGCCGGGAGAAGATTAGATCGAGAAGTAAAAGACCTCGAACTGTCAGTTGGTGTTGGGGAGGGAGGTCGGGAGGGGGAACGGGGAGAGAGAGAGAGAGAGAGAGAGAGAGAGAGAGAGAGAGAGAGAGAGAGAGAGAGGTTAGTGGGGGCGGGGGGTTGCTAAAATGATAAATGCTGGTTACAGAAATGCTTTAGAGAGATGGATAAATTGTTTACTTTGCAGTCGTGTCGTTTTCATTAAAAACAATTGCTGAATGCACACACCCTCTTCTTTATCAAAACTCACACACACACACACACACACACACATATATATATATATATATATATATATATATATATATATATATATATATATATATATATATATATATATATATATATATATAGAAATCATCAACACACAATCACGTGTGGAACAGAAATAAATTTCTGACTCACGTCGGGATCGAACCCAGGTCTCTCAGGTGGAAAGCAAGGGCGTTATCCACTGGGCCATACAAGTCTAAAGAAGTTGGAACCTGAGAGCAACTGCACCAAGGAATTACCTGGGCAAGCTAACTGCTTGCATACCAGCGAGTTTTCCCAACTTCCCTGACTCAGCAATGACCCAATAGACAACATTTCATTCGAATTATCCCTTCTGAGTGAATAAGATAGAAATCATCAACACACAATCACGTGTCGAACAGAAATAAATTTCTGACTCACGTCGGGATCGAACCCAGGTCTCTCAGGTGGAAAGCAAGGGCGTTATCCACTGGGCCATACAAGTCTAAAAGAAGTTGGAACCTGAGAGCAACTGCACCCAAGGAATTACCTGGGCAAGCTAACTGCTTGCATACCAGCGAGTTTTCCCCAACTTCCCGACTCAGCAATGACCCAATAGACAACATTTCATTCGAATTATCCCTTCTGAGTGAATAAGATAGAAATCATCAACACACAATCACGTGTGGATCAGAAATAAATTTCTGACTCACGTCGGGATCGAACCCAGGTCTCTCAGGTAGAAAGCAAGGGCGTTATCCACTGGGCCATACAAGTCTAAAAGAAGTTGGAACCTGAGAGCAACTGCACCCAAGGAATTACCTGGGCAAGCTAACTGCTTGCATACCAGCGAGTTTTCCCCAACTTCCCGACTCAGCAATGACCCAATAGACAACATTTCATTCGAATTATCCCTTCTGAGTGAATAAGATAGAAATCATCAACACACAATCACGTGTGGAACAGAAATAAATTTCTGACTCACGTCGGGATCGAACCCAGGTCTCTCAGGTGGAAAGCAAGGGCGTTATCCACTGGGCCATACAAGTCTAAAAGAAGTTGGAACCTGAGAGCAACTGCACCCAAGGAATTACCTGGGCAAGCTAACTGCTTGCATACCAGCGAGTTTTCCCCAACTTCCCGACTCAGCAATGACCCAATAGACAACATTTCATTTGAATTATCCCTTCTGAGTGAATAAGATAGAAATCATCAACACACAATCACGTGTGGAACAGAAATAAATTTCTGACTCACGTCGGGATCGAACCCAGGTCTCTCAGGTGGAAAGCAAGGGCGTTATCCACTGGGCCATACAAGTCTAAAGAAGTTGGAACCTGAGAGCAACTGCACCCAGGAATTACCTGGGCAAGCTAACTGCTTGCATACCAGCGAGTTTTCCCCAACTTCCCCGACTCAGCAATGACCCAATAGACAACATTTCATTCGAATTATCCCTTCTGAGTGAATAAGATAGAAATCATCAACACACAATCACGTGTGGAACAGAAATAAATTTCTGACTCACGTCGGGATCGAACCCAGGTAATTCCTTGGGTGCAGTTGCTCTCAGGTTCCAACTTCTTTTAGACTTGTATGGCCCAGTGGATAACGCCCTTGCTTTCCACCTGAGAGACCTGGGTTCGATCCCGACGTGAGTCAGAAATTTATTTCTGTTCCACACGTGATTGTGTGTTGATGATTTCTATCTTATTCACTCAGAAGGGATAATTCGAATGAAATGTTGTCTATTGGGTCATTGCTGAGTCGGGAAGTTGAGAAAACTTCGCTGGTATATGAGCAGTTAGCTTGCCCAGGTAATTCCTTGTGTGCAGTTGCTCTCAGGTTCCAACTTATTTTAGACTTGTATGGCCCAGTGGATAACGCCCTTGCTTTCCACCTGAGAGACCTGGGTTCGATCCCGACGTGAGTCAGAAATTTATTTCTGTTCCACACGTGATTGTGTGTTGATGATTTCTATATATATATATATATATATATATATATATATATATATATATATATATATATATATATATATATATATATATATATGTGTGTGTGTGTGTATGTGTATGTATGTATTGTATAAACTGTGTGTACATATATATATATATATATATATATATATATATATATATATATATATATATATATATATATAGATTTATGTAAATTTAAATGCATCGGAATGTATATGTCGCCCAAAAATATTTGCGAGCCGTGTGCTTAAAACATTACTAATCGAATCGAAGCTGTATATTTTGGTATGAATAAATGATTTATTTTAGTGTTTTCAAAATGCTTTCTTGATATCGAGAAACTTCTAACTATTTTTTCGAGTGCCTATCAAAAACTCAGAGAGGTCAGAACGTACGACCTAGATATATAATTAAACTGAAACGTATTATAGATACGCACTAAAAGACATCTTTCATTTTATAGATACGCACTAAGAGATATCTTTCAGAATAATTCATCGAAGACAACACCGTAGGGGAGTAGTGCCGTCAGTGCACCTCATTCAGTGCAATGTAGGCATTAGTTGAGGTTCTTTGCAGCACCCCTTCGGTCCCTAGCTGCAACCTCTTTCATGCCTTTTGCTGTACCTCCGTTCATATTCTCTTTCTTCCATCTTACTGTCCACCCTCTCCTAACAATTGATTCATAGTGCAACTGCGAGGTTTTCCTCCTGCTAAGCCCTTCGTTGGCTGAGTCGGTTGAGCTTCAGACTGTCACTCGATGGGCCGGAGTTCAATTCCCCCGGCCGGCTGATGAAGAGTTAGAGGAATTTATTTCTGGTGATAGAAATTCATTTCTCGCTATAATGTAGTTCGGATTCCACAGTAAGCTGCAGGTCCCGTTGCTAAGTAGCCAATTGGTTCTTAGCCACGTAAAATAAGTCTAATCCTTCGGGTCAGCCCTAGGAGATCTGTTAATCAGCTCAGTGGTTTGGTAAAACTAAGGTATACTTACACCTTTCAAACCTTTTCACTGTCAATTTCCGTTTCAGCGCTGAATGGCCTTAGTTGCCCCAGTGCTTGGCGTGTATGCCTAAAATCTATAATCAATCAATCAATCATCGAAGAGACTATTTAACAGAAAATCAAAATTTAACAACTCAGAAACCTTCATGTAACTGTCACCCAGACCTGACCCTCAGCCGTACAAATCAAACAAGGGCAACATGGTTGAACCCAGTGTAAATTTGTATCAATTTAGCTGGAGTTTTAATTGCAGTAACCCGTTTTGGGCAATCCCAAGTCATAATTTTGTTGGGAAATATATTGCCGTGCAGTCCAAAACTTTTTGTTTTTTTTTAACTTAACATTTGACCTTAAAATATTTTACGCAGTTTTATATAGAGGCTGTCAGGTAATAATCTAGATATATCGCTTTACAGGTATCTTTTAATCATTGAAATATGACATAGGGGGATTATTCAGAGTCGTACTAGCATTTTTTCAATATAGTTTTTAACAATATTATATAGCTACGCAGAAAGTTCGTGGAATTTATTGTGTGAAATGTTTATCTCTCTCTAATTTCATGGATTTATGTTGTTTTAAATAATTTATATATATTTTTTTGTGAAACTAAAGGGGAGATATTCTCTGTAAATGTCGGAGAACTTTCTCTTTTTTTTAAAGGCTTCTATCTCAGCTTTGAATATGTGCATGGGAATGAAATGAGTTCACAAAAATTGAGAGAGAGAGAGAGAGAGAGAGAGAGAGAGAGAGAGAGAGAGAGAGAGAGAGAGAGAGAGAGTTATAATAATGAGTCTTGACGTGCTCGTTAGAAGTGTGATTGTGTGTTATGGTATAAGGAATGTAGTTTAGGTTAAGTTCAGCTCGGTAATAAGACACTAGAATGAATAGAGAAATTGACCGGTTCATTGAATTCAGTGCTGAAAATGCAGTGCTTCAGGAGAAAAGTTTCTAGGAAAACTTTTCTGGGAAAAATTTCAGTGAGTTCAATGCTGAAAATGCAGTGCATCCGGAGAAAAGTTTCTAGGAAAAAGATCAGTGAATTCAATGCTGAAAATTTAGTGTTTCAGGATAAAAGTTTCCAAGAAAACTTTTCTAGGAAAAAGTTCAATGAATTCAATGCTGAAAATGCAGTACTTCAGGAGAACAGTTTCTAGGAAAACTTTTCTAGGAAAAAGTTCAGTGAATTCAATGCTGAAAATGCAGTACTTCAGGAGAAAAGTTTCTAGGAAAACTTTTCTAGGAAAAAGTTCAGTGAATTCAATGCTGAAATGCAGTGCTTCAGGAGAAAAGTTTCTAGGAAAACTTTTCTAGGAAAAGGTTCAGTGAATTCAATGCTGAAATGCAGTGCTTCAGGAGAAAAGTTTCCAGGAAAACTCTTCTAGGAAAAAGTTCAGTGAATTCAATACTGACAATGCAGTGCTTCATGAGAAAAGTTTCTAGGATAACTTTTCTAGGAAAAAGTTCAGTGAATTCAATGCTGAAATGCAGTATTCTGGGAAAAAGTTTCTAGGAGATGTTAATTTTGTAGCTGCTACGTTTAGAGAAAGAGAAGGGGCTTGGTGAAGATAATGCCGAAGTAGATTATAGATAAATGGGTGTGTAGTTACAAGGCTGGAAGCGCCTTAGACAAATTGGAATCAAGAATCTCGTGAATCTGTTTGTGATATGAATGTGATAAGTCACAGACGTTTGACATAACTTTGCTGGAGCGTGGACAAACCCTAAGGAATTTCATATTTTACATCTTCAGCAAAGGAACTGAAAAATTCATCTGGGTAATCATGAATGAAAATTTAGCAATGTACTAACAAAACATTAACGCAGGTTTTGTATTTAACGAAATTTAGGTTATTTGTCTATCAATGAAATTTAAAAACCTGTTGCATTAATGCAACTTTTGTATTTAATGGAACTCAGATTATTTTTGTTCAGCAAAATACTGAGAGAACATCAATGCAGTTCTTGTATTTAACGAAACTCAGATTATTTGTGTTCAGCAAAATACTGAGAGAACATCAATGCAGCTCTTGTATTTAACGGAACTCAGATTATTTTTGTTCAGCAAAGTACTGAGAGAACATCAATGCAGCTCTTGTATTTAACGAAACTCAGATTATTTTTGTTCAGCAAAGTACTGAGAGAACATCAATGCAGCTCTTGTATTTAACGAAACTCAGATTATTTTTGTTCAGCAAAATACTGAGAGAACATCAATGCAGCTCTTGTATTTAACGAAACTCAGATTATTTTTGTTCAGCAATGTACTGAGAGAACATCAATGCAGCTCTTGTATTTAACGGAACTCAGATTATTTTTGTTCAGCAATGCACTGAGAGAACATCAATGCAGCTCTTGTATTTAACGAAACTCAGATTATTTGTGTTCAGCAATGTACTGAGAGAACACCAATGCAGCTCTCGTATTAATCGAAATGCATGTTATTTTTCTATGGGAGTTGAACTGAAGTCAATAAATACCTGTTCTATTCCGTAACGGTGTTCGACAGTGATCGAACGCGTTTACGTCCTCTGACGTGTACAGTAATATCCGAAACGTCAATTTGCTATCATTGCCTATTGGAATGCTTTAGGCGCCGTCAAAAATAGATCGCCTGTGACGCAGCATTTAATTGAGACCAATGCTGGCGGGTTATCAGCTAATTTCGTGCGTAAACTAACTCACTCTTACATTTATTTAGTTTAATAAAATCAAACGTTAGGAACATTTGTATTCTAATCACGGGGGAGATTGCGTGTGTGCCTACTAGCGTTGCTTAATAAAAAGGGAATGAAACCGAGTCATTATTTGTAATGACATTTTTCATAATTGAATTTTTTAATAAAAAAAAACACAGGAAAATGTTCATTGCATTGATGGCTGAGGCGTTTAGTTGTTTAATCATTTTTCGAGTGTATTTGGTGATTTTCTCAAATTTCAGATATTATACATATATTATTTGATATGTGTGTATATTTATTTATTTATTTATTTATTTATTTATTTATTTATTTATTTATTTATTTATTTATTTATTTATTTATTTATTTATTTATTTATTTATTTATTTATTTATTTATTTATAGGTTTTCAGTCTGCTTACCTTGAGTATAAGATCTTGGTTACATTTCAAGAGTTTGACCAATCCATTTAGGCAGGCACGTTACATTAAAACCAAGTGTACCTGTGAGGTCTATGCACTGAATCATGTACTCAGTAGTCATTCGACTGCAGTGGACAGTAGCCAGGGTAGTGAAGTGCATTTATTGTATTTAATTTAGGGTAGTTTTCTGTAAAAGAAAACTATTGTGGCTGCTTTGTCTGTCCGTCCGCACTTCTTCTGTCAGCATTTTTCTGTCCGCCCTCAGATCTTGAAAACTACCGAGGCTAGAGGGCTGCAAATTGGTATGTCGATCATCCATCCTCCAATCATCAAACATACCAAATTGCAGACCTCTAGCCTCAGCAGTTTTTATTTTGTTTAAGGTTAAGGTTAGCCAAGATCGTACGTCTGCCAGTGCTATAGAACAGGCAACCATCGGGCCGTGGCTGAAAGTTCCATGGGACGCGGTTCATACAGCATTATACGCTGTACAGAAAACTCGATTGCGCCGAAGAAACTTCGGCGCATTTTTTACTGGTTTACTTTTATCGTTGCCATTTTATGCGCGTTTGAATATTGTTTATTTTGATACTGAATTGCCTCGGTAGGGGCATATCATGCACACGTACGCTGCTTCCGGATATCTGCATATGTATGAGCATATACGAAAGGGAACTTCCAAAAGCATCGCGTTTTCCAAAAGGCCTCTTGTTGGTCATTCTCTTACAACTTTTATTCATCCGTCTCTTTGAAAGTTGCATCTTTACTTCCATATTCTTAACTATTCAGCGTTTCTGATCAACCCCCTCCCCCCTTCCACCACAAACCTCGCAAACCATAGTTCCTCGTTGGATGGGTCGATGTTGTACTAGGCTAGCACTCTGCTGGACCCTCGTGCGACTCTCCGGCCGGCCAATGAAGAATTAGAGGAATTTATTTCTGGTGATAGAAATTCATTTCTCTGTATAATGTGGTTCGGATTCTACAATAAGCTGTAGGTCCCGTTGCTAGGTAACCAACCCCCACAACCCCGCCAAGACTCGATTGCCATCGTGATTCGAGAGGACGCATTTTGCGTGAACGGTTATTTATTTTCAATATCTTTGTTGCAGAGAATTTTTCAGTGATTATTAAATCACTGCGAGTTTGAGGTTTATATTTTTGTTTTCGTTGATGACAGAAGTATTGATCAGATTTTTTTTGCAACTTCTGTTTATACAATCTTGTAAAGTGGAAGGTACATGATTCATCTCTTGCACAGAAATACAAAACAGTTTAAAGAGGCGTATGCAAAGTGCTTAATCTCTCCATGGAATCGCTTTCTGTCCTTCCCATTTTGGAAGCTTGGTCTTGTGACCGCCTGACGAAACTAGAGAGGAATAACTGAGGAATGATAGTGATTCAAATGATGCCGGAAGGATGACAATATCTTTTATCCTATAACAGTCCAGTAGGATTACTGTCATAATTTGGATACCTAGCCTCTCGAAGGTGAAGACTTATCATGTCTTAAATCTTTGAAATTCTTTGAACACTTGTCCTCAAGTTATCTAGGTGAATTAAGGGGCTTTATGATCAAGTGATGGTTGCTGGAAACTGTGTGGGTTGGCAGTATAATTGTTTTATGTTTTCCCAGTCATGAGCAGTCTCCTTGGCAAATCCCTGAAGAGTAAAAAAGCTAATTTGACTTATTTTAAAGCTGTAGGCACACACAAAATCATGAAAAGGATGAAACTAGTAGCTCGTTGTTGGTTATAGTCAGGAATTCCATCACTTCTATTGAGGTGCAGATAACCTATAAAGGCGACAATGTATTCTCCTGCCTTCCTTCCTTCAAGTCGTGGATGGAGGCATTCATCTCTGAAGACAAGGGCTCAATTTATAGGGTCGTATATTTAGTGCATTATAGCAGAAGAGGGGTGAAATTGCTTGTGGGTAGTAAGGTGGCAATGTTGTGGGCAGCGTCTGCGTCTGTTGTTTGTTGTTAGGTCGGTCGAGCAAGAAGGGAACCATCTCCAGTCCTCCCAATTCATTATTGTCTGTATTATGAAGAAGCGAAGTATTCGGGGTTATGTGTATAACAGTATTTCATGAGATGCTTCTTAGTATACATGCTTGTACGTAGTGTCGCTATTCATTTTGATAGGGCATCGTGTAGTATAATGATTTTCGCAATATAGATTCTGCTTAGTACATCTGCTTGAATGTAGTTTTGTGACTCATTTTGATCATTCTTTGTTCTAGGAAAATCTCTGTTTTTAAAGGATTGTTAACATCGTTGCTTAAGGTAAAGTAACTCCTTTAAATATTTTTTTTTACTTCATGTCAACTCAAATAATAATACTTTTTCAGTTCGATCTTTAAGTAGCACTGACCCCCTCTTTACCTTGAATTAAGAAAATTCTCTCTCTCTCTCTCTCTCTCTCTCTCTCTCTCTCTCTCTCTCTCTCTCTCTCTCTCTCTCTCTCTCTCTCTCTCTCTCTCTCTCATGTAATGCATGTCTCTTCTAAAAAGTTCAAGATAATTACAAGCTTATATCAGGTCCCAAATTACATATGCCTTATAGATATTTGATACTTCTATAAACTCACATTCTGATAGTGTCTCTAAAACAGAAACAAGTTAAATATCGTTCGTATTTCATGCAAATTTAACAAACACTGACAACAATGTAGTTTCAAAAGTCGTGCATTTAAGCCCTTTTTTTTTTGCCTCAACACAGCAAAAATATAAGAGCGATTCATTTTCCTCTGTTTTTTATAACCTCGCAATAATGTCAAGTTTTTCGTAAGCCATAATATAATGCAGTTCAGCTCAATGTTTAAGCAATAAAGTGATTCTTTAGCAGTACATATTAAAGAAAATGACTAACCCAGCTTTTGGCTTTTATTATAAAGCACACAATAATGTCTAAATATACTTTATGTAGCTTTATGTACTTTCAGTTCGATCTTTAAGTAGCACTGACCCCCTCTTTACCTTGAATTAAGAAAAAATCTCTCTCTCTCTCTCTCTCTCTCTCTCTCTCTCTCTCTCTCTCTCTCTCTCTCTCTCTCTCTCTCTCATGTAATGCATGTCTCTTCTAAAAGTTCAAGATAATTACAAGTTTATATCAGGTCCCAAATGACATATGCCTTATAGATATTTGATACTTCTATAAACTCACATTCTGATACAGTGTCTCTAAAACAGAAACAAGTTAAATATCGTTCGTATTTCATGCAAATTTAACAAACACTGACAACAATGTAGTTTCAAAAGTCGTGCATTTAAGCCCTTTTTTTTTTTGCCTCAACACAGCAAAAATATAAGAGCGATTCATTTTCCTCTGTTTTTTATAACCTCGCAATAATGTCAAGTTTTTCGTAAGCCATAATATAATGCAGTTCAGCTCAATGTTTAAGCAATAAAGTGATTCTTTAGCAGTACATATTAAAGAAAATGACTAACCCAGCTTTTGGCTTTTATTATAAAGCACACAATAATGTCTAAATATACTTTATGTAGCTTTATGTACTTTCATGAAAATTTTGTCAATATGAGCATAGCATAGTTATGCAAACTTAAACCCATATCTATAGAAGTTGGATTAATATTTATTCAAAATATATCCGGGCTTAGCTGAATGAATAGAGACAGATAGACAGATAGACAGACAGACAGACAGACTAGACATAATGATTGATTAATTGATTTTGGCAAGATATCAGGGAGACAGAATATCTACTTCCGTCATATTTCTTTCCCTTTGTGACTTTCGATGTCAGACATTTTTCGTATTGGTGACCGAGATTTGTGTCTATTGCTGCTCTGTTTCATGTTTTTTTTTTTTTTTTTTGAAGAGGGAAGTCTCTCGACGATTTGAGTAGTTGTTTTTGTTTACATATATATATATATATATATATATATATATATATATATATATATATATATATATATATATATATATATGTATATATAGATAGATATATTTATATATATATATACACACACACATACATATATATATGTGTGTGTATAGTATATATGTATGTATAAATATGTTTATATTATAACAAAACTAGAAGTTAATGCCGTTATCTCATAATAAAATAATTTATTTAAAAAACCTCCCAGAAAATAATACTATAAAATAAATTTGTAAAAAATCCCACTGGTAAAACAAAACCAGGATTCGAAAAAAAGTAACGCAAATCAAAGATCTCCCCTTCACTCTATCTTCAGGAGTAATGCCATCACAAGTGGAAGGTTTATTTCCTCTTTACGAATCGGATTTCCCCTCTTTTCTTATTCGCCTGCTCAAAAAGAAAGAAAGAAAGAAAAAACTTTCAGGTAACTGGTGAAAGTGGTAGGCTGGACAAGAGTCCGTAAACTGACTTTGGAAGGAGATATTGAGACACCAACAGTCTCAATGGGAATAATTTCAGAGGCCCCATAGGAGGGTAGCGCCGCCAGGTGCACTGTAGGCATCACTTAAGGTTCTTTGCAGCGTACCCTCCTTAGGCCCCTAGCTGCAACCCCTTTCATTCCTTTTACTGCACCTCCGTTCACATTTTCTTTCTTCCATCTTACTTTCCTCGACCCTCTCCTAACAATTGTTTCGTGTTGCAACTGCGAGGTTTTCCTCCTGTTACCTTTAAAACCTTTCTACCCTCAGTTTACCTTTCAGCGGTGAATGACCTCAGGTCCCAGTGCTTGGCCTTTTGCCAAAATACTATATATTCGAATAATTCCAGAAGGAAAGGATTCCGGTATAGGAAGGATATAAAAAGCAAGTATATTACAGACAGTAGTCCAGGAAAGGAGATTGCAGTGTTACCGTTGATTACAGTTAAATTTATTGGGGAAATATGCAGGATGTGGGAATAAAATAGGGATTGAAATAAGGATTAGGAAAGAATTTATAAGTTCGTTGGCCAGAACAAGTGTAAAAGCTTCGGTGTACTGGACGGTAAGTGTGGTTTTGCTGACAGAACGAGATTCGTCTACGGATTTTCAGGCGCCTGATTCCATACAATTTGTTTGCATTCTCGCAGCATTGGGTGCGAGGAGGCCATATTTTACAGTTGTAGCTTCGGAAAAAAAAAGCACAAGAGAAATATTATATATATATATATATATACTGTGTATATATATATATGTATGTATATATATATATATATATATATATATATATATATATATATATATATATATATATATATATATATATATAGATATAGATATACATACATATATGTATATAAAATATTTGTTTACACATAAACGATCTTTCAGAGGAATTGGTGGGAGAATTTAACAGTTCTGAAAATGTGATCAGTTCAAAAACTTAGGAGGTTTTCTGAATTTGTTAAAGCTTTTGTTAAACTACAAGCAATAACCAATAAGTAAGAGAAATTGTAACGAAGATTGTGATGAGTTTGCAAATGAACAGAAAATATAGGATAACGAAGCAACCTGCTGATCATTTTGTAAGTGAGAGAGAGAGAGAGAGAGAGAGAGAGAGAGAGAGAGAGAGAGAGAGAGAGAGAGAGAGATAGTGCTTTTATTAGCTTTCAAAAGATATGAAAAAGTGTATGATACACTTCCTAAAGCAAAAAGTAGCTTGGAGAAAAGTTTAGTCTGTAGGAAGGGAAACAGAGAGATCCCTGATCTCTCTCTCTCTCTCTCTCTCTCTCTCTCTCTCTCTCAGCCCAACCTCATGAGGAAAAATATGATGAAATACAGTTCATTATGCTCAGCAGTCTTAACGGAGAGATATTTTGTAGGAGGGGAAAAAAAAAAGCGAGAGAATATTTCCACCGACTTCAGAAATGTGAAAATAGGAAGGGTATACGATTCACAGTGCTGAAGAATCTTAATGAAAAGACTCGGTTTGTGATATTACATAGATGAAGAAATCCCTCCAGGATGTGCTTTGTCCGAGGCAAATATAAAACTAAAATGAAGGTCTCCTGTGTTTTCAGCAGGTTTCCTGCACCTTGATTCTTATTTTATTACGTTTTTTCCTCTCTCTCTCTCTCTCTCTCTCTCTCTCTCAGCAGTAAAGCCATTTTCATTTAACCATAAAAGTGGGTGGTATGAGAAAGTGATTGTTTTTTCTCGTAGAAGCCGGATGATATGTTTCTACCATTGTTTTTGCAAGCATTAAAACTCCAAGTTCAAGTATTGTTATCAAGTTTGTTTCAGAGGTATAAAGGGTTACACTAACTTCATTTCAGAATTTTTCCATGTGAAACTTAACATTTGTGGGGTCATTTATATCCACAAAACTGAACGTTTCATCATGATTCTGCTTATTTAAACTAAAATAATTTTCTTTGGCATAACTAACCGTAAGACCTATTGCATTTGGCTAGTATTCTGGGATTATCATGGTATATTTAGCCTTTGCTAGAATACTGTGTTGCTGTCTTAGGAAATACGACAGTAAATATGTTAGTTATGCCACAATTGTGTCAGTTATTCCCTTCTCCTTGCCACATAATAAACTGGTTGCTGTTCTGTACAGATATCTGCAGAGGTTCAAATAATTAGGTGCTGAAGTCTTTATTCTTTAACTATAATATTCTTTAACTATAAAACTGGAAGTAGTATGGTGTCTTTGGACAAATTTTAGGGGCACCCATTATTCTCAATAAACGGAAAAAGAGAGGACCTAGATGACTTTAGGATAGGTAACATAGAAGTATGATAGCTATTTAAGTGCCAGGGTATGTATTGGGAGATGTTGATTATACTATTCGAGTAATGCATCACTACATCTTTTTAGTAACTTATACACTCAAAGTTAAACTTAGTTTTCATTCAAGAATTTCTGCTGATAAACACAGTTACATTATTAATACTAAAGATCTGCCTTTTCCAGTATTATTACAATAAAGACTGGCTCTAATAATTCACTTTCTTTTCTTTTGCAGGAAGTTCAGCTAAGCATTCAAGATGGAAGTATGGAAATTCGTCGTCTTGAATATTTCACTTCATTTTCCCCATAGGACAGGTATGTGGATGACTCTTCAAAGTGTCATTTTATTCAAATGGGATGTGTAGCCTCTAGGTAATAGTTATGTATTTATATATTTACAGTATACTCTTCAATTTATGAAAGTTGTGCTTTTGACTAAGGCAACTATTTTCCTATCATTTGGTGTGACACGGATGAACTCAGCTGTTTGCCTTTCTTGCATTGCAAGTGGACACTTATCGATGGGCTAGTGGGCAAGTGAACTGTCTACTTCTGGATCAGTATGCATATGTGTATGTATATATACATGTGTTTATATATATATATAATATATATATATATATATATATATATATATATATATATATATATATATATATATATATATATATATATATATATATATATATATATATTTATTTATTTATATGTATGTATGTATATATATATATAGATAGATAGATAGATACTGTACATGTGTATATATGTATGTATTTATATATATATATATATATATATATATATATATATATATATATATATATATATATATATATATAAACACATACATACATACATACAAACATATTGTACATGCATACATACATGTGTGTGTGTCACACTTACACAGTCCACTGTAAATTTCACAAAAGGGAAGGGAATGATAAAACAGACATATGCGCCTCCACCTCTGATTAATTCTCTTCGGTCTAGTAAATGAAAGGCGCTGTTTGGGAGATGGCAAGATACAAATCCCACTTGCCAGAGTAAGTGACAAGGAGATGGAAGACTTTCATTTTGAGGGCGACACTTTTCTCTTTTAGTTTTTACTTTTTTTTTACTTTAATCTCTGGATCAGTCAGTAACTCCGAAAGCCTTAAATTGCTAGTTTTTTTTTATCCGAAAGAGAAGAATAATTCAAGTTCATTTATAAAGTGTTGCGTTGTGCTTCAAACAGAAGTTGGAAATAAAAAGAAAAAAAAAATATTGACTGCTGGAAATTCTTTTGATCTCACAGGAAAAAAAATGGATTTCATTTTATTTCCATTGTACGAAAGATTTTTCCGATTAGAATTGTTTATTTTTAGATTTTTTTTCTATTTTTTGCCCGGATGACAGCCATAAATACTCGAAAAGTTTCTCGTTTTGTAAGTAAAGGATTTTCGATTGATTGATTGATTGATTACGTCTATTGAAACTGGCGGCGTCATAACATGTAGGTTATTGACACCGTAATAAATTTAAATAGAAAACTAAAAATAAATAAAGTTTAAAAGTAATTTCACAAAAAATGTGTAAAAATATATATGTATGTAATCATATTTGTTTGAATATATTATCAACACCTACATATATTTTATATTTATAAAATACCTTTTCTTAAGGAGGCCAGCCTCCCACATAAAGATATTGTAACTGCTGTATGTTACAATCGATGGATTTTCTTTCCGAAGAGCTCTGTGAATTTTGCACAGCAGATCTTTCCGGATTTTTCTATTTACCGTTCGTTTTCTCTCTTTATTAGTTATCTGAAAAGAAAACTATTGTGCCGGCTTTGTTTGTCCATCCGCACTTTTTTCTATCCCACTTTTTCTGTCCGTCCTCAGATCTTAAAAACTACTGAGGCTAGAGGGCTGCAAATTGGTATGTTGATCATCCAACCTCCAATCATCAAACATACCAAACTTCAGCCCTCTAGCCTCAGTAATTTCCTATTCTATTGAAGGTTAAAGTTAGCCATGATCGTGCGTCTCGCACCGCTACAGGTGCCAACAACATAGGCCACCACCACAGGCCACAACCGGGCCGTGGCTGAAAGTTTCATGAGCCGCGGCTGAGAGTTTCATACAGCATTATACGCTATACAGAAAACTCGATTGCGCCAAAGAAACTTCGACGCATTATTTACTTGTCTTTTATTTTTCATTCCAATGATCACATATTCATTGACGTTTTGTTCCTCTTTTATTGTGTATATATCTTTCATGAATACGTGTTTTTTTTTTTATTTGATGCGTTTCAAACATTATATGAAGATTTTTAGGCATTCACTGTTGCAATAATTGATTCCCCCGAAGTATTAAAATAATGACTTATTTGCTTCTACATATGTTATGCTGTCATATGTAATTGGGATTATTTGCTCTCATTAATACAAGTTTGATTCCTCTCTACATTCGAATGTATATTTGCATCATGTAAATACATTTGATTATTTACATTATGTAAACATTCAAAGGTATATCTGCGCAATGGTGAATGATAACACAGAATTATGCAGGTCATAGGGTAAGAGATAGATTTATGAAGAAGAGAGGTCTAATAAGAAAAAATGAATTATAGGCATCAATGTGACTAAAAAATATATTAATTTTTAGTGAGGCAAATATTTTGGCAATTCTGTTTGGATTTCGTAATGGCTCGATGAAATTCTGTTTGGAAGGGACCCTAGTCAATCAATCACTGATTGTTGTTCCTAGTTAACCCAAATTTTGACTACGGCAAGACAGGATAGAAAAGCATCGGAACACTTAAATGACGGAAAGGAAACATTTGTAAGATTATGAATGAAATAGAAATTAATTTTACATAAAAAAAAATTCTGGGAAAGGTAAGCGTTCTTAAATGGCGTTTGTTCAAGTTTTTTTTTTTTTATTTAGAATGATGTCAGGATAATACTGTTTATGTGAAAACAAGAAAACTCGAAATAGGCGCTGATATTTATATACAAAACTTGTTAATGTATCACTGGACAATTTTGCCTCTTGGGAAGTGTGACATATACTAACCAAACCCTGTAGGGAGGTAGTGCCGTCAGTGCACCTCATGCGGTGCACGGTAGGCATTACTGAAGATTCTTTGCAGCGTCCCCATTTCATTCCTTTTACTGGACCTCCGTTCATATTATCTTCCATCTTCCTATCCTCCCTCTCCCAACAGTTGTTTCATGGTGCCGCTGCGAGGTTTATCTCCTGATACACCTTTCAAACCTTTCCAATCTCAATTTCCCTCTCAGCGCTGAATGACCTTATAGGCCCCAGCGCTTGGCCTTTGGCCTAAATTCTATATTTTATTCTATTCCATATGGTGACCATTGACATATCTTTATCATTCAACAATCTCCTAACAGTTGATTTAATTACCCATGAACACCATGAATGATTTTTTTACACGATTATAATCACGTATAATTAGCAACATTTCTCAATAAAGAATAGAAAGAATAATTTCGGCGTGTGAACTAATGGATGGTTATTTGCACTCGTGAATAATTTTAATTTCCTCTAGTGTTGGTGTTTTAAAAAATGATAATGAATGCGGATCATTGCCGGACCTAATTAATTACCTGGATAATTTTTATTTCCGGTGAGTTAAAAAGATGATTTTTTTTCCATTTGTTAAAATATTTATTGCTGTTAATTTTGCAATGGTTTTTTTCTGGGGAGGATTCGATTCTAAGGGTGGTTTTCGTGTTTCCATAGGGAATTTTTTCTTGTCATTGCAGATTTTTAAAGATTGCCTTCATATGCTTCAGTTTTCATAATTATATACATACATATATATATATATATATATATATATATATATATATATATATATATATATATATATATATATATATATATATATATCAGAGCATCCGTACAGGTGAATCCTTATGCTTCCGTATTACCCCACCACATGTATATCAGAGTATCCGTACAGGTGAATCCATAATGCTTCCGTATTACCCCACCTCATGTATATCAGAGTATCCGTACAGGCGAATCCATAATGCTTCCGTATTACCCCACCACAAGTATATCAGAGTATCCGTACAGGCGAATCCATAATGCTTCCGTATTACCCCACCACTTATATATCAGAGCATCAGTACAGGTGAAGCCATAATGCTTCCGTATTACCCCACCACATATATATCTGAGTATCCGTGCAGCCGAATCCATAATGCTTCCGTATTACCCCACCACACCCCAACGAAATACCCGCGAAAATCATCTTTGTCCCACAATCAGCTCATTCCACCAAGTCGAGCAAACACTCCTGAATGGGACAATGAAATCCCCCCATAAGCGCCACAAAGGTACGGCATCCCTACGTAAAAATTCGAGTTAATCGACATGAAATTTCACGGCAGTTCACCGCCACATCCGCGTGAGCGCATCCACCAAAATTTTATGTCCGGGCTCGAATGATTTTGTTCCATCTCTTTCAATATACTGTTTACCATACAGATCGGCGCCGCGCGTGACTGGAATGCCCGAATGCTATGCGCGAATGTTATCCAGCAGTACTAAATTCTTTTTATTTATTTATTTTTTATCTCTACACTGCGTATATGTTATTCTCTTTTGACCTGACGATTATACGGATTTACAGGCAGAAGTTCATGCAGTAGGTGGATGGGGGTTTATTGATGTTTATTGATAGTAGAGGTTTAAAGAGTACTTACTCAAAAAAAAAAAAAGATTGAAAGACCAATAAGAACGTTTACGTAGTCATGGGGATCGTCAGTTTTTGGATAGGTGGACACATGAGCCCTCACACATCTTGAGGGCGTGGGCTAGCAACTGCATCCCAGCAGTATTTGCTGGAAGCTGAAAAAGTAGAATCTTTAGAAGCTATCTTCTAAGGGTATATATATATATATATATATATATATATATATATATATATATATATATATATATATATATATATATATATGTATGTATGTATATATATATATATATATATATATATATATATATATATATATATATATATATATATATATATATATATATATATATATATATATATATATATATATGTATGTATGTATATATATTAAACTTACTCAGAAGACCTGGTTGCACCTGAATACAGCAAAACCAGGAGGGGTTTATTCTTTCAATGTTCAGTGTACCTGAGGTTTGTTATATGCTTGCAATAAGATAACATATTTGGTGCACATTTTAATGAACGAACACTCCGTTAATTTTTCATTTGTAAAAAATGAAAACATGGGTTTTTTTCAGCACATAGATTTTTGAAAAGCGTCTAATTTTTAACAGCATTGAAACAAATAAAGTTTACAAAGTGTAAATACACTGAAAATTGTATGTCTGTTTTATTACATTTGGTTATTTGGGTCAATAACTGAACCTATCTTAACCTCTCAGTCGTCTGCTGTCGAAATTGTGTCAGCTTGTTTGACGTCAGTCTCGAAAATCTCTCACGACCGTAAAAAGAAGAAGAAGAATAAAAACACACTTTGTGGTCATTGCCTCCACGAGAGCTGGAAGGAAACCCAATAAGAGATAAATAAAAAGCTGTTGGACGAGCGAAAACAGGTCGTGGAAATACATTAAATGCAGCTTTGCAATTCTTGGCGGCGTTCTTGTTGATCGCGAGTCTCGATACAGATGTAATAAAGGGGTTTCTGTCAAAATGATGGCATATTTCTTGTTTATGCAAACCGTAACGGAACGTCTTGTTCGTCTGTGAAATTCAGAACTGGGACAAACGTCCAGAAAAACATGCAAGAAAAAATGTATGTATATGTATGTATGTACGTGTGCATATACGTGTATTTACATCACTAAGTCCAAAGCTCTGAATAATCTTTACCTAAGAAATAGCAATACCAAAGATCTCTCTCTCTTTTTTTTTTGTGCTAAAAAAATAAAAGTGATCTTTTTGAAATTAACTTAGTTGATTTGAATCTCTCTCTCTCTCTCTCTCTCTCTCTCTCTCTCTCTCTCTCTCTCTCTCTCTCTCTCTGTGCTAAAAAAAGAATTCTATTGATCTTTTTAAAGAAATTAACTTAGTTGATTTGAATCTCTCTCTCTCTCTCTCTCTCTCTCTCTCTCTGCTAGTAAAAAAACAAATAATTCCAGTGATCTTTTAAGGTAGAAATTAACTTAGCCGATTTAAATCTCTCTCTCTCTCTGCTGGTAAAAAACAAATAATTCCAGTGATCTTTTAAGTAGAAATTAACTTATCTGATTTGATTCTCTCTCTCTCTCTCTCTCTCTCTCTCTCTCTCTCTCTCTCTCTCTCTCTCTCTACTGGTGAAAAAAAAATAATTCCAGTGATCTTTTAAGGTAGAAATTAACTTAGCTGATTTAAATCTGTCTGTCTGTCTGTCTGTCTCTCTCTCTCTCTCTCTCTCTCTCTCTCTCTCTCTCTCTCTCTGCTAGTAAAAAAACAAATAATTCCTGATCTTTTGGTAGAAAAACAATCTCTCTCTCTGCTGGTAAAAACAAATAATTCCAGTGATCTTTTAAGTAGAAATTAACTTATCTGATTTGAATCTTCTGTCTGTCTCTCTCTCTCTCTCTCTCTCTCTCTCTCTCTCTCTCTCTCTCTCTCTCTCTCTCTCTAGTAAAAAAAATAATTCCAGTGATCTTTTAAGGTAGAAATTAACTTATCTGATTTGAATCTGTCTCTCTCTCTCTCTCTCTCTCTCTCTCTCTCTCTCTCTCTCTCTCTCTCTCTCTCTCAAGCAGGCAGGCAACGGAGGGAAAATTCGGCAGCAGTCTTACTCGAAAAGATTAAATGGGCCGAGAAAAGATCCTTTTACTGGGAATGAGTCAAAGGAATGAAAATGCTTGGGAATGAGCAGCTTTTAGAATGCGAACAATGGAAGGAATTTCCAAAAATGAAAAATGTAAAAAAAAATGGGAGTTTTGTAAATGAATAATGAAAGAATAATGGCTGAGGAAGATGAATTGTGCACGCGGTATAATAGCAAACGGCGAATAAAAACACAAGGAGGTAAAATTTTAGGGCAAGACAAATTTGGCAATTGTTGAAGAGAGAGAGAGAGAGAGAGAGAGAGAGAGAGAGAGAGAGAGAGAGAGAGAGAGAGAGAGAGAGAGAGAGAGAGAGAGAGTGTAGGTACCTAAATTCTTACTCACGAATTTACTAGTAAATGTTCCTTATATTTTTTATCTTTATGGTTTTGCAGAGAGAGAGAGAGAGAGAGAGAGAGAGAGAGAGAGAGAGAGAGAGAGAGAGAGAGAAGGTCACCAAATTCTTACTCACGAATTTGCCGGTAATCTTCCTTATATTTTTTATCTCCAGGGTGTTGCGAAGAGAGAGAGAGAGAGAGAGAGAGAGAGAGAGAGAGAGAGAGAGAGAGAGAGAGAGAGAGAGAGAGAGAGAGAGAGAGAGAGAGAGAGAGAGAGAGAGAGAGAGAGAGAGAGAGAGAGTAGGTAACTAAATTTTTACCCTCAAATTTACTAGTTACGTTCCCTCTCATTTTTTAGTAAATCTCCATTCTTGGCAATATTCAACAACTGCTATTTTTAAGAGGAGGGGAGGATGTGTGGGAAAGGGCAGAGGTTGTTGGGGGGGGTGATCCTGCAGTTGAGAGTTCATAAACTCTCGTGGGACAAATTAAAATTTTAAACCTAATTCGCACAATCTATATTATTTCAGTAATGGTAAAAGCGTTGAAGACGAATTAACCACACCAAGGGAGAAATAAGTGAGTTTTTGCAATTGTAATTTTATGTAAAATACACATTGGGAACTCATTAGAATTCAGGCTTTAATTATAATGGTTCAGGAACGCTAAAATTATTTCCTGAGCTTTAATCCCCTGGGCTGCCTTGGAACCTCATGTCCTAACGACCTGTTTTGCCTTACATTTTTGTATATGTAGAAGTACAGATCAGGTCAAAGGGAGTTGATGATAAAGTTTTTGCAAAGAGAATAATTTCATTAGCTTAAATCTATAGGCATGTCCGGGAACCTCATGTCCTAAAGACCTATCTGGTCTTACCTTTTTGTGTATGTAGAAGTACAACTCAGGTCAAAGGGAGAGAATATTGTTTGTGTGAAGGAATAAAGTGCAATAAATAAGCACAAATATTAATGCAAATTTTTTGCAAGTATTAACTCTTAAATATATCATTACTGCTCATTTTAGCCTGACATAGGATTTTAGCATTTCTTGAGACAGAAATGTCAAGTAGTGATATGAAGGAGTATTTTTTTTTCTTTCGGCATCAGGAAATGGCCTGAATAGGAAGATATATTCTTCAGAGCGTCTGAATAGGTCTTCATTTTAATTATGATCTCATACGAGTTTTAATTATCTTCATCCTGACGGCTAAATAGGAAACCATTGCTGTTCCGACCCTTTTTTTTCTTCTCTTGAGAGAGAGAGAGAGAGAGAGAGAGAGAGAGAGAGAGAGAGAGAGAGAGATCAACATTGCTCCGTAATATCAAGTTTATTTTGTGGTATCTTGAATGGTAAGAGACCAAACTTCGATACTTACTATATATAAGCTTTTAAAGTAATAATTCACTATCATAAGACAAAATCATTTGATGAGATAATGTTATCCTCTTCATCAAATCAATAGGATATATATTATTTCTTTAAACAGTGATTGTACTTAATGCAGAATTCTATTAACGAAGGCTTGTAAAAATTTGACTGCCATTTTTAGCACTTTTAGCCTATGCAGTGTGGCGGAAAGCTATCTCTCTCTCTCTCTCTCTCTCTCTCTCTCTCTCTCTCTCTCTCTCTCTCTCTCTCTCTCTCCGTGGAACAGTTTCATTTCATGTTAGCACATGCAATATTAAGCTTCCTCGAATCAAGCGTAAACTATTCATGTCCCCAAGCCACTCAGTGTTTCATCTGCCGTCGTCCAGTGAAAACATTCCATGTCTTTTGCTTCATGAAATAAAAAAAAAGTGTTGTCCTCGGAAGCAGGATTTTCCTCCCCCCATTTGCTTCTGGTGCTGAACAAAACAGAAGTTTTTTTTCTCTCTTTCTTTTTTTACCCCACAGGAAAAGCATCTCTGGTGAGGATTAACGTTTTACCCATGCTGTGAACTTTGCCAAGGGAAAACATCTAAAGTTAAATGTATTTTGTCATTCTCTCTCTCTCTCTCTCTCTCTCTCTCTCTCTCTCTCTCTCTCTCTATTAAAATATTTAGCTTCAGTGTTGAGTAAACTCCGTTGGGCAGCGGCCAGCTCGCTTTTTCTAGGTCAGTCTATCGCTTCTGATCTACAGCCCATTGTCAACAAACTGTCAGTGGGTGCGAGTGTCTGCTTGGGTGAAGGGCAAGGTCGTGGGGCTAGCAACCTCATATATATATGTATGTATGTATATGTATATATATATATATATATATATATATATATATATATATATATATATATATATATATATATATATATATATATATATATATATAGTTATGTGTGTACACACACATATATATACACACACACACACATATATATATATATATATATATATATATATATATATATATATATATATATATATATAATTAATATTTAAATCTTAGCATTTTGTAATGAAAAAAAGCACATACAGTTGAAGGACCTTAGAAATGTGGTCCAGTTTCTTGGATTTAAAAAACATAGTGCAGCTATTATGAAATTTTGATTTGTACAACATAATAGAGTGATTGGTGGCTTCATTTCATTCGTCTTTAACACGTTAATTGTGTGCGAGTTTGTAGTATTTTTTTTTTACATTCGGAAAAATATATTATCTTTGCTTTCATAAATGATTATCGTGATTTTCAATATACAGTACAAGAGTTATTCTATATAAAATACCATTTAATACTCAAAGTTCAGTCCTGGAACTGATTTGTTGAATAAGTTTCACTTGGTCATTCAAACTTGACATATGCAAACATTACCAATAATTGGCCTGAATGCCCGAAAATTTGGCGTAAATCAGAGTCAAGTCACCGAGAAATTATCAAATATTTCATTTTGTTTACAAGGGGAAATAAGACATTAATTCAATTTGTTTTCAGGGGAAATACGACAGTATTACCAGCTTGAAAATGCAGTTTATTTTTGGTCACTTCAACAACAATAATTTGTCAAGAAAGTAAGATAATTTCGTCTTAAAAAGATTAGAAATTTTATGCTTTCTGTGTCTCTGGCCACTGGCGGCGGCTTTTACAGAGTCTGCAATATCCAAAACCTTCACTTTTGTCTCAGGAGCAATTTCATTAGGAGAAAGGGTGCCGGGGAAGTGAATTATAAACGTGGAAAGACTTGAGAAAATACGACTTGGCCCTCACTTGCGAGAGGAATTTAATTACCAAGAAATTTAATGCCCGACTTTCTTTTAAGAGAAATTTTTTTTTGCTTTCGCAAAGTTATTTCGGGTTCCATTTGGTACTGGGAACTGTGTGTTTCCCTTTGGAGTCAGAGTGACTGACGGTACTTTGTCCCCTTGTAAATACTTTCCTGGTGTTAACGTGCCTCTGTCTCTCTCTCTCTCTCTCTCTCTCTCTCTCTCTCTCTCTCTCTCTCTCTCTCTCTCTCTCTTTTAACTAAGAGTAGAGAGGGGGAGAATCGACTTCTCTCCAAAGTAGAATGGATATTGATGTTCTAAAATGTCACTGGTCTATCTTGTTTCATTTCCTGGATAAGCAATATTTCAAGTGAGTATTATACAACAAACACACAGGCACACATTTATATATATATATATATATATATATATATATATATATATATATATATATATATATATATATATATATATATATATATATATATATATATATATATATATATATATGTGTATATATATATATATGTGTGTGTGTGTATTGTGTGTGTGTTTTTGTGTGTGTGTATTGTATATATATTTTATATACATATATATATATATATATATATATATATATATATATATATATATATATATATATATATATATATATATATATATATATATATATATATATATATATATATATATATATATTTTAAATGTGTGCGTTTGTGTGTGTCTTATAATACTCATTTAAAATATTACTTATCCTGAAATTAAACAAAATAGACCACTGACACTTTAGAACATCAATATCCATTC
>NC_089762.1:37010890-37063390 GCF_040412425.1 Macrobrachium rosenbergii | reverse complement strand
TAATCTTAATGCTAAATTAAATAGATACTCTAAATTATTTAACTACTATAGCTTTACGTGTAGGCCTATGTGTTTAACATCTTCAACGATTCTAGTGTAGAATGTTTAACATCTTCAATGATTCCATTGTAGAATATTTAACATCTTAAATGATTCCAGTGTAGAATGTTTAACATCTTCAATGATTCCATTGTAGAATGTTTAACGTCTCCAATGATTCCAGTGTAGAATGTTAAACATCTTCAATGATTCCATTGTAGAACGTTTAACATCTTCAATGATTCCAGTGTAGAACGTTTAACATCGTCAATGACTCCAGTATAGAATGTTTAACATCTTCAGTGATTCCAATATAGAATGTTTAACATCTTCAATGATTCCAGCATGGAATGTTCAACATCTTCATTGATTCCAGTATAAAAAACTTTTTCCCTTTTCCTTCTTGGAATACTTGCCTAATGTTTATGAAACATCCTTATCTCTTCTATCTGTGTTCACCGCAGATCACTTGATTCACGCTTCTGCCGGAATGACAAAAATATGAGAGACCATTTTATTAGAGGAAACACTGGAGAATAAGACCGAAAATAGCACGCACTTCACCCATCTTTATTAGACGTACACAAGGAGTGAATCTCCCATATGTGAGAGCGAGTGAACAGGAGAACTTTGCTTCGACTGCAATATTGCCATTGCCATTGTATTGGAAGACAACCCACAAGGGCTTCTATTGGCCGTAGATGGACTCTATAAGCTTCTCGGATGTCAACATTCCGCGGGACTTATTGCTTGTGGTATTGATGGCGTCTGCGATATGTAACGGAGGAGGGAAGGGCGCGGGGGTGGGGGAGAGGGGGCTGGGAAGAGTGTGTTCTAGGTGTTTTGGGAAAGAAGGCTGCTATAGGATAGTGTCTGGTGTGGGAAAGGTCTGTGAGGCTGTACTGTGATAGTTTAGAAGATTGAGAATGGTTCATGTAAACCTACTGTTCGCATTTGAAGGGTTTTATTTAGTGAAAGCAGAAAAATATTATCAGTAAATTTTTTACTCACTGAGCAATATTAGTCGATCTTTTTGAGGTCATAGTGCCTTATTGGCACGCCATTTAATTTCTAAGCCCTTGGGAAAGAAAGATTAGCTAGTTGATCTATTTCATATTACATAGATAATTAGCTGTCTCCTGGATAAATAGTATCCTAGCTATGCATACCTATGATTTGTGATCAAGTGTATGAATGGAATTTTTCCTGTCTTCGCCACTGCCCCTTTTTTAAGACACCCGCCGAAACACGTGCAGTCATCTTAGGTTGTTATAAAGATTTTTATCCTCTGCCATTATCAGGTTACTATAAAGATTTTTATCCTCTGGAATTATAGGCTACTATAAAGATTTTTATCCTCTGACATTATTAGGTTACTATAAAGATTTTTATCCTTTGGCATTATCAGAGTTACCATAAAGATTTTTATCCTCTGCCATTATTAGTTTACTATAAAGATTTTTATCCTCTGTCATTATCAGAGTTACTATAAAGATTTCTATCCTCTGGAATTATTAGATTATAAAGATTTTTATCCTGTGCCATTATCAGGTTACTATAAAGATTTTTATCCTCTGGCATTATTATGTTACTATAAAAATTTTTATCCTCTGGCATTATCAGATTACTATAAAGATTTTTATCATCTGGCATTATTAGGTTACTATAAAGATTTTTATCCTCTGCCATTATTAGGTTACAAAGATTTTTATCCTTTGGAATTATTAGATTATAAAGATTTTTATTCTGTGCCATTATCAGGTTACTACAAATATTTTTTTTATTTTCTGGCATTATTAGGTTATTACTATAAAGATTTTTATCCTCTGGCATTATTACGTTATTATAAAGATTTTTATCCTCTGGCATTATCAGATTACTATAAAGATTTTTATCATCTGCCATTATTAGGTTACTATAAAGATTTTTATCCTCTGCCATTATTATGTTACTATAAAGATTTTTATCCTTTGGAATAATTATATTATAAAGATTTTTATTCTGTCATTATCAGGTTACTATAAAGATTTTTATTTTCTGGCATTATTAGGTTATTACTATAAAGATTTTTATCCTCTGGCATTATTACGTTATTATAAAGATTTTTTACCCGCTGGCATAATTTTTCAAGTCATGGCCAATTCCCGTGAGCCTGCCCAACTTTCAGCGTCAAATTATGCATACATTAATTATCAAGTTTCTCGTTGCATCCGACGACTTGCCTCTAGTATATAAATTTTTTGAAGACTTGGTCTTTTCCTCTTTCTGTTTCGTGTAAAATATTGCGATGTACGTTATATAAAGACTGCGACAAAGTGAATGAATTTAGCCAGAAACAATATTTTAGAATACAGGTAGGCAACGTTCTCAGTCCACATAGTTCAATCATGAATACTTTTTGTGAACGTTTGAAGACCTGTTATGACGATTCCAGAGTGTCGTGTTTAAAACAGTCGTTTTTGGTTTATATGATTAAATAAGCCTTCAGGCTTTATGTTGTTTAAAGCATTGCTATCATTAGTAGGTGAAAAGATGAAAGCTTATAAAATAACAGCGTAGGGAGGTCGTTTATAAATTGAGAAAAATATTGTACAGTAGGATGGATAGATCCGATTTCAATCTCTACAAGTTGAGTAATTTACCATGAGAGATATTTTTTTGTGTATTTTTCTTTATCTTGATAAAATTGCAGTTATAAAGCTTAATTTTCAACGTACAGTTGAACTAAGTACACATTCAGGAATCGTTTAGAAAGCTCTTGTTGTTACTGGTATCATTTCAGCTTCGAAATCTCTCTCTCTCTCTCTCTCTCTCTCTCTCTCTTGTTATTATAGCTCGATCTTTCTCTCTATCTCTCATTGTCATTATCTCTCTTGTCTCTCTCTCATTGTCATTATAGCTCTCTCTCTCTCTCTCTCTCTCTCTCTCTCTCTCTCTCTCTCTCTCTCTCTCTCTCTCTCTCTCTCATTGTCATTATAGCTCTCTCCGTTTCTCTCTCTTTTTCTCTCTCTCTCTCATTGCCATTCTCTCTCTCTCTCTCTCTCTCTCTCTCTCTCTCTCTCTCTCTCTCTGTCATGTTGTCATTATAACACTTGAACTTAAAGAAAGCGTTCCATCTTTACCCTCCAGACAAGTTTCGTAAAAAGCTGAAATGTTATTTCTTGTCTGCAGCTTATGAAAAATCATTTTTCCTGTGTAAGGAAAGTTAATAATACTTCCGCAGGAACAGAAAACTGAATATGGATTAGTTAGAACGAATAATACATTTCGTAAGCCGTATAAACTCTTCGAGTTTATTCTGTTGTATTTTGCAGTGCATATTTCATTTTTCTTCTCGTTTCCATCCCTCGTTTAGAATTGACATCGTTGTCTTACTGACTCCATCTAACCAGGCAATAATCCACAGCAATTAGCGCTTCCTATTCCGCTATTAATAGCGACAATCTTCTCCTGGTGTACAGGGGGTTGTTGGGGAACGGGGGGAGGGTGGGTAGTAGTTAGGGCTTATTGGAAGGACTAATTAAATTTGATGGTAACAGATAGTGTTGATTCTATCAAGGCGGACACTTATGAAATGTGTAATCGTCGAAACGAAGATTAATTGGACTCTCGAAAGTGGTGGAGGAGACCCGTATACAAATTGCTTGCTCTCCATTCGTACTGGAGGAAAACACGAATGTTATCCCTGTTATCCCTGCTATCCCTTAAACAAAGCTTTTGAATGTAAGGCTTTTGAGAATAGAATGATGTCTATTTATACCTGATTAAAAAGTAAAGAGAGGATTATACGTATCCCTTCAATACACTTCATGGAATATGGCTTAATAATCTGTCTTCATGATTATTATTATTATTATTATTATTATTATTATTATTATTATTATTATTATTATTATTATTATTATTATTATTATTATTATATGTGGGAATAGGAAGCCACAACTGATGAATTTTTGTTAAAGAGGTGAAGATTCCTGAAAACTGCTTTAATCCAGACGGGAGATTAGTAGTGCAAATGATCCGCAATGCCACTTCTTTGCATATACGACCTTACAAACATTACCCGAGTCCTTTTAAATCATTGGATGGTATTCCAAAGGGATCTGAGAAGTCTAAGTTGCCACCAGTAATTGTCAAAAATCTCGAATTATCCGAGATCCAGATTGGAGATTAATAGTGCAAATGATCTGTAATGCCACTTCTTTGCAGATGTGACCTTACAAACAATACTGGGTGTTTTTAAATCACTGGATGGTATTTCAGTTGGCCCTGAAAAAAAGGATGGACCCAAAGGTACCTTCAGTAATTGTCAAAAATCTTTAATTACGAAGTAAGCTATAACTTATGCATCATATTGTCTGAGATTATTGATTCCCAGAATTCATAATGTTTCCGAAGGTCAGCGTAATTTTACTGATTTGATATATATCTCCTCAATTAAGGTCAGACGCAAATTCATTTCACTTTTTGGTGTGAAAAGAAAAACTGCCACGTACGCTGTTGGGTCTGAGCTGAGCATCCTCTACTAAAACCTCTATGGAGAAGATTGACTGACTGACTTATGGTTACTAAAACTGGCGTCACGTCATCTAGGTTATTGACATCCTACAGGGATGAAAGAGCTGTCGGAACGTCCACATAAAAAAGAATTTTTATTACCGAGTACACAACTTAACCCTGAACACCGATAATTATAAAAAGAATTTGCTCATTAAAACATTTCGCCCTAATAATTTATTTGAGGTTTGTGTTTCTCTGATGGATGGTGTTTCATTCCATTTGAGCTCGCCTTTGAAAATCATAATGAATACGTGTCAGCGGTCGATGTAATTAATTTCCTGTGGGTTTTTTTCCGCTAATCAAATCGTAATTTCTTTACCAACCTGCGGCGCGTTTTGCTCTAAAAAGATTAAATTTTCACTCGGTGAGTTTCGCGGTTGGGGAGAGAGAGAGAGAGAGAGAGAGAGAGAGAGAGAGAGAGAGAGAGTTTGAGAGAGAAGGAATTGCTAACAAAAATGTTCTACTTTGGTTGTCAATTCATACAAAGATTTTTGGTTTTGAAAAGTGGTGAGAGAGAGAGAGAGAGAGAGAGAGAGAGAGAGAGAGAGAGAGAGAGAGAGAGAGAGAGAGAGAGAGAGAGAGAAATTTGTTTCGAAGGAGGAATTGCTATCCCAAAATTTCTATTTTGGGTGTCAATTCATACAAAGATTTTTGGTCTTGAAAAAGGTAATATCGGTGGGTTTCGTGGTTGGAGAGAGAGAGAGAGAGAGAGAGAGAGAGAGAGAGAGAGATGGAAAGAGAGAGATAGAGAGCAAAAGAGAGAGAGAGTAGGGAAAAAGAGAGAGAGAGAGAGAGAGAGAGAGAGAGAGAGAGAGAGAGAGAGAGAGAGAGAGAGAGAGAGAGATAATCATTTGTTTCGTAGGAGGAATTGCTAACCAAAATTTTCTACTTTGGTTGTTAATTCATACAAAAGATTTCTGGAGAGAGAGAGAGAGAGAGAGAGAGAGAGAGAGAGAGAGAGAGAGAGAGAGAGAGAGAGAGAGATAGTAATTTGTTTCGAAAGAGGAATTGCTAACCAAAATTTTCTACTTTGGTTGTTAATTCATACAAAGATTTCTAGTTTTGAAAAGTGGTAATGTCGTGAGAATTGAGAATAAGAGTTTGTTTTATAATTATTTTAGACTAAATGTAGTCATTCGAAATTAATTTAATTTTAGTATTATTACAGTGATTTATATATAGAATATGTAATTTTTTAGCGCTTGGGCTAAAATAACTGTGCTTGAAAATACATTTTGATTATTTTTTGACGCTGAGTTTAGATTTGTTTTAAAAAATACATGTTCAAAAATGTCATATCAAGCAGGGTTAAAGATTGTTGAGCAGTTTAGGAATGGGTTTTTCAGACAAATCCACATTAACCGTTCATGAAAATTCTATAATAGCACCTAAAAATGTCCAAACTTACAAATATATTTTTTTCTACTAATTTTGGCCTCGAAAACTAACATACCAGGAATCGACTTGTCTTGGAAAGGATGGGACAAAATGACTTCTGTAGGATCTCTGTATACTTTCGTACTTTTTTTTTATTAGTTCTGTACGGAAGGTAGGATTAAAATGTTGAACTATTCCATAGGAAAATCTTAAATAAATCATAGCACAGGTGGAAAAGTGGATTGGAATGAGGTGGTTTTGTCATGTGGAGAGAATGAAGTTAGGGAAATTATTTTTTTGTACAAGGATACGTTTTGCGACTAAATCCTGATCATCCTCATCAGAACGTTGGCTCTGATCGAGAGCTAAATACATGGTCTGTCATGCACTACATATATATAGTATATATATATGTATATATATATATATATATATATATATATATATATATATATATATATATATATATATATATATATATAAATATATATATATATATATATATATATATATATATATATACATACATATATATGTGTGTATACATACATACATACATACATACATACATACATACATACATACATACATACATACATACATACATACATACATACATACATACATAATCTGGAAAGTCTTTAATTCTGGTAATAACGCCGGTTTAGATTAGTGAAGTCAAAATAATTCTTACAATAGAAAATCAATATTTGACTGTATAAATGCTTTTCAGTTCGACGTAGCGAGCTTTTGCTGGTATTAATGCGAATGCCGTGATTCGTTATTAAACTTGAAAGCCTTCCTTTAGTTGTGAGTGGATTACGAGGCCCAGTAATGGAAGCATTTCTCTCTCTCTCTCTCTCTCTCTCTCTCTCTCTCTCTCTCTCTCTTGAGCGTTCTTTTGGGTCTTTATTTATATTATTAAAACCCTTTCCATCTCTCTCTCTCTCTCTCTCTCTCTCTCTCTCTCTCTCTCTCTCTCTCTCTCTCTCTCTCTCTCTCTCTCTCTCTCAGGCGGTTTTTGGGTCTATATATTATTAAAGCCACTTCCATCTCTCTCTCTCTCTCTCTCTCTCTCTCTCTCTCTCTCTCTCTCTCTCTCTCTCTCTCTCTCTCTTCCCTATTCCGATCTCTCGAGCGGCTTTTGGTCGATTGTCTATATTATTAAAACCAGCTTTCCATCTCTCTCTCTCTCTCTCTCTCTCTCTCTCTCTCTCTCTCTCTCTCTCTCTCTCTCTCTCTCGAGCGGTTTTTCATTTTTTTTATATTATTAACCCTCTCTCTCTCTCTCTCTCTCTCTCTCTCTCTCTCTCTCTCTCTCTCTCTCTCTCTCTCTGATCTCAAGTTTGTTGAAGGTCCTTCATTTTCATTCTCATCCTCTCTCTCTCTCTCTCTCTCTCTCTCTCTCTCTCTCTCTCTCTCTCTCAAGATCGAGTCCACAAGCAACCACTAGCTTCAGAGTACTCTCGCTGTCTGAAGCGGACAGGGAGAGAACATTCGGAGAGAAGAACACCGACTCGGGTTGTCCTTCTAAGCAAATACATACACCCTTTGATGGGACGCCCCTTGAATTAATGAAGTCCACAGGAGTGCCTGCTACTTCAGAATAAATTTCACTAAAATGCTTCCAGAGTCACGCATCCCGGCGTGATGCAGAGGACCCGGAATTTGTGACCGCTCGGCGCCCAACAGAAATGCCTCGTTTGAATTTCATGGCTCGGCTCGAGAATATTATATATAAACGTTTTCGTCTCTGAGAATGCAGCAGCAGCAGCAGCAGCAGCAGCAGCATTGTATACGATATGCAATGTGCAGTACGGCGATCGTTCGTCTCTTGTTCCTTGTCTGGTCTTCATTATCGGGGTGGATTTACGATGTGTGTGTGGATTGTGGCGATAACTTTGAACAGTGACTAGACGCTATTTCGAAAGACTCATTTTTAAACCAAAAACTTGGTTTTGTTATCAATATTGGTTTTCTGACAGGGGGTTCTGTCATGGGCTTAAGACATGTTTAGACGTATTATATATACAGTACATGAAACTTTGTGTAAGGTTTAGTTAGGGGTAAGAAATTGCTGAGTCAGGAAAGTAATTCAACGGAAGTAAATACTCATTGAAAGAATAGATATGTCAAAGATTCGCCATGAAATAAGAAAAAAAAACAGTGTATAAGATCGTGTCCAGTTTCGTTAAAGGATAGTCCAAGATGATTTCGGTCAAAAGAAAGGAAGAAAAAGTTAACATTGATTAAAGGAAACATAGCCTCAAGTAATTGCACTGCGCTGTATTTTCAAACAAGGAGAAACTGTAATGAATTCCACTTGTGTCCATCTAGTACACGACAGGCGTCCTCTGATATTCAAGAGATTGGCCGTTTGAAATTGATCAGATAACAGATAGATAGATCTCACGAGACAGTTGCCATCTACTCATGCACCAGCAATCAGTCTTCTAAATAAGCTTTAGTCAATGTAAAAGTTTAGTCAATGTAAAAGAGTTTCCCAGTTCTTTACATACCTCCGTGGAAGATATAATTGAAAGGTTATATGTATATAAAAAAAGTCAGCTTTAGAGAAAACTAGAACATTTGAATCAACAGGTCTTGGTATCAACGTAGCTGAAACAAATAACAGAAAAATATGATACCCGAGCAGATACTGCATTAACCAAGGAAGCATATATAAACATTAATCCTTCACATGATGAAATTAATGATGTATGAACATTGCATAATGGCTGGCCTTATTCGGAATATACATTACATAAGGACTGTCCTTGCTCTGAACAGACATTGCATTAGTCCTATTCAGTGGGATTAGAAATCTCTCTTTCTGTGAAGAGAAACTTTTTCTTACAAAGAAAAGCAGCCATTACGAAAGGACAACAGAAAGATAATGTTAAGAGTCGTTGAATGATCCCACACATTACCAAGCCAGCTAAAAAAAAACAGAGGAGATAGAGATAATTGCAATATGAGGCGGAAACACCAACACAATAGACGGAGAATAAATTGCCGTGAGATAACAGCAAGGGCACGAAAATAATGAATAGGAAAAAAGGAAAAGATTTGTGCTTTCAGGGAAAAATAGGAAAAAAGGAAAAGTTTTGTGCTTTCAGGGAAATTATGCTATTTTAAGTTCACTCTTGTTAAAAAAAAAGGCTATTTTGAGTTCACTCTTGTAAAAAAAAAAGGCCATTTTAAGTTCACTCTTGTTAAAAAAGGTTATTTTCAGTTCACTCTTGTTCAAAAAAGGCTATTTTAAGTTCACTCTTGTTAAAAAAGGCTATGTAAAGTTCACTCTTGTTAAAAAAAAGGCTATTTAAAGTTCACTCTTGTTAAAAACAGGCTATTTTAAGTTCACTCTTGTTGAAAAAAAGGCTAGTTTAAGTTCACTTATTAAAAAAAAGGCTATTTTAAGGTCACTCTTGTTAAAAGCAGGCTATTCTAAGTTCACTCTTGTTTTAAAAAAGGCTATTTTAAGTTCACTCGTGTTAAAAAAAGGCTATTTTAAGCTCACTCTTGTTAAAAAAGCTACTTTCAGTTCACTCTTGTTAAAAAAAAAGGATATTTTCATTTCACCCTTGTTAAAAAAGGCTATTTTAAGTTCACTCTTGTTAAAAGAAGGCTACTTTAAGTTCACTCTTGTTAAAAAAAAGAGGCCACTTCAAGTTTACTCTTGTTAAAAAAAAGGCTACTTTAAGTTCACTCTTGTTAAAAGGCAAAACTAGTATAAAAATCAACATTGTTAGAAGTCGTATGATTATCATTATTTTTGCATAATTTTCATAAAAAAAAATAGGTCATAGTAAGGGGCCATTGAGAATTCAAATTTTATGTTATGTAAGATCTGGACCAAGTGAATCGAGTTTTAATGGAGGATTCATCAGTATTGTGGAATTTAGATGATGAGATCTAATTTCAGTATTTTTATTCAGTGTTTGCTCTCTCTCTCTCTCTCTCTCTCTCTCTCTCTCTCTCTCTCTCTCTCTCTCTCTCTCTCTCTCTCTGTAACTCTGAGGCGAGCAGAAAGTTGTCTTCCTAATAGTCTTATTCCCAAACTTTGTTCCTGGTCGGATAGAAAACCGATGTTTTTCCTGTCTCTTGCAAATAGCTTTTGTTTTTGTTGCCTTTCTTTAATATCGCTCGTTGGAATGAAATTGCATTTTATTATTACTATGATTCATGAAGAGAGGGGCACTGACAAATTTTGCGGAGCTAAATGTTAGATATTCGGTTGGATGGCTTTAAACATTAAATCTGTGAACTGTGTAATTAAGGAAACATGTATTTTGGGAGCTATGGAAAAACTACAACTAACAATAGCTATACTACAGCTAACAAAAACAAACTAATAACAACATATATCCATAAATTCATTAATATGTTTACCAATGTATTTAAATAAAATCCTTTCATTTGTACCCAGGAATTAAAGAAACACCTATTTTGGGAGTTATGGGAAAACTACAACTAACAACAGCTATACTACAGCTAACAAAAACACACTAATAACAACTTATATCCATAATTTCATTAATATGTTTACCAATTTATATGAAATAATATCCTTTCATTGTGCCCAGGAATCTTAGCCATTCGTTTGTTGTCTCAATAAACGCATTGCAATAATTTGAAGTCACTTTTGAAAAATCTTTTGGGCTCAGTCTTGGGAACATTCCCGTGAAAATCATTTGTTCCGTGTCGCGTCAAAGACGCCTCTGTTTTGACAGAAATGTTCAGCTTGACTCTAAAGGTTGTTTGTCAGGAGGATGATAGCTCCATCTTCAGGAGGAGAGAGAGAGAGAGAGAGAGAGAGAGAGAGAGAGAGGTGCACAAACTCACACAGAAAATTTATATATACGAAAGGAAGTATCTCTGGTTTTAAAAGTTCGGATAAATTTGTCATTATGACAACGAAAAATTATAGGTAACTTAGATGTGGCTGCTTTTTAATAAAAGCCAGTGAATCGAGATTGACGACCAAAGTTCGGTGATTCCTTCCTGATATTATGTTCTATTACAAACGAAATTTTTATTCTGTTGCTGATTTAAAACGAGAAACGATGACCACTCCATTATTAAAGATGGAGGAGACTAAATTTCGTATCTCATAGTATATGTACTCTGGAATATATGTGATGATTACGAGAGAATTAGAACGTATGGAAGAGTTGTTCCGTCCAGAGTCGTGTATGTGAATCTTAACGAGAATATATGAAGTGAAAAATATAAAATAGAGATAAAACGAAAGAAGAACCCATAATCTACCCTAAATAACGAGTTAGCAGTCTTCATTAATGTTGCGTATTGATATTTTTTTCTAAATGGGATTCTAAGTTAGATTTTTTTTACACACTGTACTACTCATATGTTCCTGCCATTTTTACACATTTTAGAATTTGGTTTCCCGCAGATTAATTAAGTAAATTAGTTATCTAATTAAAGGCTAAAAAGTAAGTACAAATATAAACAATTATTCAGGGACCAAATTTGTTGATTAGGCAATTTACTGAAGCTCATACAACGTTAGGTTCTCAAAACCTGTTTGAGCATTCAGGACAGATTTTTCAAGGTAGATATTTCTATTCTTCCGCATTTTTGTGCAAGCTGAATAGCTGTTTTTTTTCTAGAGTTTTCTCAAACTTTATGCAGAATTCAGTAGAGAGGGGACGTAGAACTTCCATGAAGCCTGTTTCTCTATATCATTATTTATGTACCTTTCGGATTGCTCCGTTATTTTGGTATTAAATATAACATTATTTATCGGTATTCCTAATATGCAGGTGCTTGTGGAGTAGATGATTAGAATTTTGTAAAGAAAGAGGGATTTTTTAATTATAGAGACAAAGATCAGGTTGAAATGGAGAGTTGGAAATTCATCTAGATAGGTAGACAGTGAAAGACACACACACGGTTGAAATGGAGAGTTGGAAATTCATCTAGATAGGTAGACAGTGAAAGACACACACACACACACACACGGGGAGGAGAGAGAGAGAGAGAGAGAGAGAGAGAGAGAGAGAGAGAGAGAGAGGGCCATCCGTGTTCGTGATGCACCAACATTCTGGCCATTGATTATCCTCCCTGAAGCCAGTGTGCCGTGCCACACGTTGAAATGAAAACCTCCGAAAATATAGTGATTAGGGCCTCGATAAGATGCATTATACGGGCACTTTCGAAGATGGAGGGCGAGTAGGAAGAGTAGCAGGGGGAGGAGGTAGGGAGAAAGGAGGGAAAGAAGGAAGGAAGAAAGGAAGGTAGGAAGAGGGAGACTTGGGGGAAATAGACTTGGCGAAAAGATGATGATTGTGAGTTCGGAGTTTTCGGGATTATTTCTCTTGTGACACTTTTACCAGGACGTGCTTTATATTTATGAGATTTTGTCAGGCAGACATGATTCTGATACTTTTGGTTCATGTCTGATATGATCTGCTGGTGACCATATTTTATTGACGCCCGTAGCTATCAGATTGATTCAATTTCCTATACGTTTTGAGTTTTGTAAACATTCCGCTTGCTGTTAAGGTTTTTATATATCCTTATATATATTTATCTATCTGCCTAACTGTCTATATATATATATATATATATATATATATATATATATATATATATATATATATATATATATAATTTATATATGTATGTGTATATATCTATCTATCTATCTATCTATACATCTATATATGTCTATATATATATATATATATATATATATATATATATATATATATATATATATATATATATATATATATATATATATATATATATATATGTGTATTTTATTAGAATAGAAGCAGTTGGGAGCAGAAAATAGTGACCTAGAAAAAGAAAAATTAAGGCTGTAATATGTAAAAAGGAGAGAGAGAGAGAGAGAGAGAGAGAGAGAGAGAGAGAGAGAGAGAGAGAGAGAGAGAGAGAGAGAGATTCCCCCACGTTTCTTTTATGTTAGAAAGTTGCAAAATGTTGCAAATAATATGCTCAGGCAAAAGACCTAATTATGAGCCTAATTACTGAAGAAACATGGACCAAAACATCTCGGGGACGTCCTTTCAAAAATATGAGAATCAGTGTTAAGGTTAATGACCAGAGCGTGAAATAACAAGGTATCTCCCTTCATTTGCGTGGAAATTATTCAGAGATAGACTTTCCATAAAAAATAAAACTGTCTTTTGTGATGGTAGTCTTAACTCAATGCATGAAAGGAGTAATAAGTCCATATATGGCGGAAATGAAAGTAACATGGGGGTACTATGTACTTGCGAGTTGTGACAATTGTATGGAAGGATGAAATGGTAAAAGTAAAGTGGAATACTAGGAACATCATCTGTATTCATCAACTCCATTTAATCTGTGTTTGAGACTGACTTCATGTTAGAGTTTGTTTAAACAAACGGAAAACCATTTCGTTATCTCTTTTGAATAATATAAAACTGGGTTTACAGAGGCCGTTTTTCTTATTTATCTATTTCTGCTTCTTGTTCTGAACATTTCTTTAAATAATGTTACCTCTCAGTCATATCAGTACTTTGGATGTTCATTTTAATTTCCAGTCTTTCTTTGAAAGGTTTCAATGTACTGTAGGCTAAATCAACTTCTGAAAAAAAGTTAGTTTTCTGGAAATGTCTTAAGTTTTTTCTTCATCGCCATTGTTATACATTTGTCAGGCATAATAAGTTTTTTTCGAAAATGTCTCTCACATTTGGGGATTATACCTACATATCTCTCGTCTAAACAGAATTAAATTCACAATAATTCATGTGATCTCTGACCCCACATTCACCGCTTATAAATCCTCTTCTGCTCTGCTTGCTGGGACACCTCCCTCTTTTTTTATACGATTCTATTTAGTTTACTTTTTCGTCTGTTTGTTTGTTTGCCTGGGTCAAATCTTGTAACTCAGTTTTTAAACCTGTTCCCTTCGTCCGATGGACTTGAAATTTTGCATGGTTACTCAATCCCGGTGACAGTACAACCTTACATGATAAGTAGGTCAGCAGTGACCTTTAGTAGCCCTACAGTGACCTCACCCAGTGTCTCACGATTTGTATGAATTGAATAACTCTTCGGATTTTTCATACCTTCTTTGATTCAGTTGAATAAGTTAATAACTCTACGGATTTTTCAAATATTCTTTTGCTCGACAGGATATACAGTATCTCTTCGTAACCTATCTATCATTAAAAATAAGACTAAACGATGATTTATATTTATGAGCAAATTCCATCTTGTAAAGGAACAAAAGCAATCTTGTAATAGACAGGTTAAACCATCTCCAACCTATCTATTATAAAAAAAATAAGACAAAAAGATGATTTACATTTATGAGCAATTCCACCATGCAAAGGAACAAAATTAGTCTTCTAATAGACAGGTTAAATTATCTCCACACAGTAAACCCGAATAACTATTACTCTTCTCTGCAACGGTCCCCGGTGAAACTTTAGGTACTGAAGACCACTCAAAAAGGCCGGCATACAACTAGGGGGGGACAGTTCAAATGTATAAACGGTGGGCACGAGTGGCGTGCAAGTTTCTCCTTTTACTTTAAAACTGCGACCCTTGTTGATGTTCGTCTGTTTAATTCAGAACACTCTTCCAACATTTCGCAATTTCCCGCGCCCCTTGTTAACACGTTTCCTTTTTGAGTTGTTTTGGGGCGGGACTTGCGGGGTTGGGGGCGGATGTGGTTTTGCTGTCACTAAAACTGACTACTCGAGATGTGGTATTTTGCACGGTTGCTTGGAAGATATTCATGAAGAATTTCATGCGTGAAAACTTTATATAAATCTTTTACGTAAATAAGAAAGGAAATGAAATTTCACGTCTCAGTAAAGGCTAAGTGAAGTTTACTACATTGCCACATTATTTGCTTTGCTTGATAATCTAATATCTTCATCACCGGAAGTAAAAAACGACAGAAACTTAAAGTTTTAACACCATCCGTCAGTCCTAATTTTGATTTTAATTTTTAAACATGTTTCATACCCTTCAATATTAAAGTTACTTTATTTTTCCTTCCAGAGCCCGGTTACTGTTATTTTATTGTACCTTGAAGGGAACAGTTACTTTATTGTTCCATGAAGGGCACAGTTACTTTATTGTACCTTGAAGGGCACAGTTACTTTGTTCCTTGAAGGGCACGGTTACTTTGTTTTTCCTTGAAGGGCACAGTTACTTCATTGTTCCTTGAAGTGCACAGTTACTTCATTGTTCCTTGAAGGGCACAGATACTTTATTGTTCCTTGAAGGACACAGTTACTTTATTGTTCCTTGAAGGGCACAGTTACTTTATTGTTCCTTAAAGGGCACAGATAACTTTATTGTTCCTTAAAGGGCACAGTTACTATTGTTCCTTAAAGGGCACAGTTACTTTATTGTACCTTGAAGGGTACAGTTACTTTATTATTCCTTGAAGGGCACAGTTACTTTATTTTTCCTTGAAGGGCACAGTTACTTTATTGTTCCTTGAAGGGCACAGTTACTTTATTGTTCCTTGAAGGGCACAGTTACTTTTTTTTCCTTGAAGGGCACAGTTACTATATTTTCCTTGAAGGACACAGTTACTTTATTGTTCCTTGAAGGGCACAGTTACTTTGTTTTTCCTTGAAGGGCACAGTTACTTTATTTTCCTTGAAGGGCACACATTGTTCCTTACACAGTTTATTGTTCCTTGAAGGGCACAGTTACTTTATTGTACCTTGAAGGGTACAGTTACTTTTATTATTTTTCCTTGAAGGGCACAGTTACTTTATTTTTCCTTGAAGGGCACAATTACTTTATTGTTCCTTGAAGGGCACAGTTACTTTATTGTTCCTTGAAGGGCACAGATACTTTATTGTTCCTTGAAGGGCACAGTTACTTTATTGTTCCTTGAAGGGCACAGTTACATTTTTTTCCTTGAAGGGCACAGTTACTATATTTTCCTTGAAGGACAAAGTTAATTTATTGTTCCTTGAAGGGCACAGTTACTTTGTTTTTCCTTGAAGGGCACAGTTACTTTGTTTTTCCTTGAAGGGCACAGTTACTTTATTGTTCCTTGAAGGGCACAGTTACTTTATTGTTCCTTGAAGGGCACAGTTACTTTATTGTACCTTGAAGGGTACAGTTACTTTATTATTCCTTGAAGGGCACAGTTACTTTAGTTTTCCTTGAAGGGCACAATTACTTTATTGTTCCTTGAAGGGCAAAGTTACTTTATTGTACCTTGAAGGGCACAGTTACTTTGTTTTTCCTTGAAGGGCACAGCACTAAGTTGGTTTAACTTCCATGACTGTGCATGTGAGGTGGGATTTTACTACACGAGATCGCTGTGATGAAAAATGGAAAATTCTTAAGGGGAGCAAAACCTTTACATTTGGAAGTGTTACAAATATGCAGTGAGTGTGAGAAGGCAAATTTGATACATATGAAGATGCTGGTGCATGCATTTAGATATTTATGTTTATGATACAGAGATCTGAAGGTGGTCTGTCTTTCTGCTTTGGTCTTTACCAGCCATTTCCCACATGGCCACATGATAGGTTATGTCATGTGGGAAGCAGAAAGTAGATGGGCGTCATAGGACCTTTTCCATTTACTAATCCTAATTTATCAGCCTGTGCTCATTTCTAGTTTTGCACACACACACACACACACACACAATAAAAAATACACACGCTCAGAGGCATGGTTATAAAAGGAATATTCTAATTGTTGTATTGCTACAACAATTGTATATTAATAATTTCCTTAATTTTTTTCTACTTGTTTATTCATTTGTTAATTTATTTTTTTCTATTTTAATAAGTTATTTCTTCTTTCTGTGTTTCATATTACGTTCTGTTACTTTTTTCTAATGAACACCATATTCTTTGGAAACTTGTGTTTCAAATCAGTGGCCTCTGTGGTGGGATTGTTCCGTATGAATGGGGTTCATCTTCTGAATAATAATAATAATAATAATAATAATAATAATAATAATAATAATAATAATAATAATAATAATAATAATAATAATAATAATAATAATACTGTTGGAATAATTCACTGAGGCTTTGTATTCTTTAATACTAAAATACCGAGAAGCCTTTGCAAGTGGTTTTGCGATATACTTGTGGTGTTGACAGCAATCACGAACAACAGGTGAAGCCTAAAATTTCTCGTTTTCCACAAACAGAAACCTTACGTGTATTATTTGCCCAAGATTGGCATAAGCAGTCTCTTATTCCTTTTTGTTTTCCAAGGGCCGCATGTGACATAAACAGTTTCATATTTTCTTTGCAGACATATCATGAACATGTTGAAAATAGGTCAATAACCCCAAGTGGAGAAAGTGTCTTTGGCATGTGCTGGAAAATCGTATGGTGTTCTGGTTGGGACTACCAATAAGTTGTTGACTTGTATTAAACCTGTTTGTGATGTGTGTGCGATGAGTGTGGCCGCATTATGAGGTTCCGTTGTTTTCAAGGGTTTACACTTCTTAGGCATGAGTATTGCTTAAAGTTATGAAGAGATTTATTTGTGTATAATACAGGAAAGCTTTTCATCGCTTTCTTACTGTGCACCTGTGTATTTATGTGTTAATTCATGTAACTGTTCATATACTCTTATTATTATTATTATTATTATTATTATTATTATTATTATTATTATTATTATTATTATTATTATTATTAATCTGCAGATGAACCCTATTCATATGGAACAACCCACAGGGGTCACTGACTTGAAATTCAAGTTTCCAAAGAATATGGTTCATTCCAAAGAAGTAACAGAAGGTAAAGGGAAATACAGAAAGGGATCAGTTATTAGTAAAATAGGTAAATTAACAAATTAATAAATAAGTTACCAGCTAATTTTGCCGGTTATAATCTTACTACATGACATCCACCTATAACATTATGCAGTTGTTACTGGAAATACAATGACCGGGAGGCATTTTAGAATTAAATATTATTTTTTGACGTGAGCACAATTGTTTAAAACTGTGAAGGAATATATTGCTTGCAAGCTCTAGATGTCCTTAGAAATTCTTGAAAGGTGCTAACTAGGCTCCTACGAGATGGCATTTTTTCCCCTTCTTTTATGTGAAACTAACTTGTATCCCAACAGTGATAACTAAAATACAGTGATAACTAGGTGACAAGTTTGAGAAGGAAAGGAGGTCATTAAATAGCATAACGTTCTTGTTCTTTATCCGTAGCTAAGGCAGCTGGTTTTTTCACGCTGTGTTAACGTGTTATCCATTTACTGAGACTTAGAGTGTGTGCAGGTTGCAATGAGACCTGTCCTTTTCCAATGATGTTAGACATTTGTAACATAGAAACTTATCTTTAGTTTCAGGCATCAACACTTTAGAGAGAGCTCAATATATCCCCTATCATTATCTGAAGACGCTATATGCACAGTCATTACGTGTAATGAAAGGTAAAAATAACGGGGGGTGGGGTAGGGGGATGGTTACGAGATGACGCTAGTTGGTTGGTGATGCCAAGATGATTGATATTCCCGCCCACCAAGTGCACCAATTTAGCGCAGGAAAGCTAACAGTATCTGGATAGGGTATCTCTTTCCAGAAGGCATCATGAAGTTTCTCTCTCTCTCTCTCTCTCTCTCTCTCTCTCTCTCTCTCTCTCTCTCTCTCTCTCTCTCTCTTGCAGACAGAAACAGGTGTCAGTTTCAAATTCTAACAATGGGTTCGGGTGAAACTCAGGTCTGCTCGCTCTCTTTAACACATACATCTCTCTCTCTCTCTCTCTCTCTCTCTCTCTCTCACACACACACACACACACACACACACACACACGACGCAAGTGTATCTCACCCAGCCTGGAGTTGAGTGTGCGTGCAAAAGCTTATTAACAATTTGCGATAATAAGTTTTTTATGGAATGAAGCCCAGTTTGCATCTCTCAGAAAACGTTGCTTTTACTTACGTGAACGAAATTAAAGTTAGTCTTCTTATTAGAGATTGTTGAATTGTAATAGGTGTCAGTGCTTCTGCCTCGTCAGTTCATAATAAAAACAAATAAAAAAATGCGCCTTAGTTTCTTCGGCGCAATCAAATTTTCTGTACACTCGCTACAGCTTATAATTAAGGCCACCGAAAATAGATCTATCTTTCGGTGATATCAGTATGAGCCGCGGCCCATGAAGCTTTAACTACGGCCTGTTGGTGGCCTATCCTATATAGTTGCCAGAAGCACGATTATGGCTAACTTTAACCTTAAATAAAATAAAAACTACTGAGGCTAGAGGGCTGCAATTTGGTATGTTTGATGATTTTAGGGTTGATGATCAACATACCAATTTGCAGCCCTCTAGCCTCAGTAGTTTTGAAGATCTGAGGGCTGACAGAAAAAGTGCGGGCAGAAAAAAGTGCGGCCAGACAGACAAAGCCGGCACAACAGTTTTCTTTTACAGAAAACTAAAAGTGATGCTTTGAAGGTTTTAGGCTTAGATATCGGATGTCAGATTCTGGGAACAAGTTGAGAGAGAGAGAGAGAGAGAGAGAGAGAGAGAAACGAGTAGATATCTTACCATTATGACAGTTCCTGTTTTTTACAGGTAACTTATATTTGCTCATATGATTATGATATACTAACAAGACAGTAAATTTCTTTAGTTTAATTGTATAATACAATTTTCAATAGCTTGTAGCAAGTTGTTCCATTCGTTCAATAATATATCATAGATTGTTTGGTCTCTATGAAAATGTTTACTTTTATAAGGTATTTGAAATTCATGTGCTGTTTACGCTCGTTGAATTTTTGTTTAGTTCAGAAAAAATGAGAGAGAGAGAGAGAGAGAGAGAGAGAGAGAGAGAGAGAGAGAGAGAGAGATGCGTGAATAATAGACTGATTGTCATTACTTTTAGCTGAGAACAAGAAAGGACAAACAACTCGGTGATTGGTAGCTTTGGTATGACAAAGGGGTTGGAATCTATGAATCGTGCAGCTGTGATTCTTTGATTTATCAAAATTATGGTAAGAAGTCTCCCCTCCCCCTTTCGACCCCTCAGCGTTGACCTCTCCCACCCCACACCCCCCAAACACCCAACCCTCAGCAGTTTTCCATCGCTGGGCCTCCGAGTCCCATCAACTCGATGTTTTCGTCCTCTAATTCGTCCCTAATTACTTTGAGCTCTGTGAAGCGTATTGTGGATTCTGTAGCCCGAGGTTTAAAGATATCTCTCTGAAACTTTCTAATTGCTCTCTGCTGAAAGGGTAACCAAAGAGGTTTAGTGTGTCTTTTGTTATTTCCCATTACCTTCTGTTAGTTCTCTCTAATGAACACCTTACTATTCTTTGGAAGCTTGAATTTCGAGTCATTGGTCCCGGCGGGCTGGTTCCATAATAATAATAATAATAATAATAATAATAATAATAATAATAAAAATAATAATAATAATAATAATAATAATAATAATAATAATAATAATAATAATAATAATAATAATAATAATGAGGAATCGGAAGTCTTTATTCCAAAACCAACGTTCAGCAATAACAACAACAACAACAACAAAAAATAATAATAATAATAATAATAATAATAATAATAATAAATTGGTAGTCTTAATTCCAAAACGTCAACAACAACAACAACAACAACAACAAATTAATAATAATAATAATAAATAATAATAATAATAATAATAATAATAATAATAATATTATTATTATTATTATTATTATTATTATTATTATTATTATTATTATTATTATTATTATTATTATTATTATTATAAATCGGTAGTCGTAATTCCAAAACCAACGTTCAAATAATAATAATAATAATAATAATAATAATAATAATAATAATAATAATAATAATAATAATAATAATAATAATAATAATAACAATAATAAATCAGAATTCTTTATTTCAAAACCTACGTTTAATAAGGTCTCCCGGCGGCAATATATCTTTTTTGAGTCACTTGAGCTTACGTGTTTCACCAAGCCTTCACCTCCTCAGATCCTGGTCATTAAAAACAGCAACTCTCCTGGTGGCTCAGGAGAAACCCCAAGGGCCTCTCCGTCCGGGATAACTCCCACGGGAAGCCCTGGCGAAGTTACGGGCAGAACAAGGAATAAGTTGGGATTGTAGAGTTACAGGCAGAACAAGGAATAAGTTGGGATTGAGAGAGAGAGAGAAAAGGAGAGAGAGAGAGAGAGAGAGAGAGAGAGAGAGAGAGAGAGAGAGAGAGAGATCAAAGGATGTACGAAAAACGAGAGAGAAATAAAATGCTTAGGAATGTTAAGGAGCTAAAATTTACGAAAACATAAGTCTTGGAGGTTCAGAAGTTAGGAAGACGAGTTGTCGAATGAACTACTTCCTGATACAGTACTAAAGAGTAAACTGAGAAAGATGTCGCAGATGAGGTTTGCAAGACAAGACACTTGACAAATATGGGAACAAAATTTATTTGAAAAAAGGAGTATGGTATTGTTAGCATTTCCTAATTTTATTAAAGCAGTGGTTCTTAACCTTTGTGGTGGGGGGGGGGCGGCAGCCCTAGTGAAAAATAAAAAATGCCAGCCCAAGGGAAAAATAAAAAATTCTCTAGGTGTATTCGTGATTCTCTTGACAACAGTCGCTAAGAAGTTGTGTTAAGTATCTCACTAATTTATTCCTAAAATAATAAAAACACCTCATTTTTTTTCATTTCCTTTAATTCTTAGAGGGAGCGTGGTAATAAAAACTTTAAGAACCACTGCATTAAAGAAAGAGAAGTGACATTCCATTCGATAAATATAACATTACCGAAAGAAATGGAGAAGGATTGACACCGCCGACAATATTGAGAAAACTGGAATGGACCCAGGAGGATAGATGAGACTAAAAATACCGAAGTCTTTCAACTAATCAAAGATAATCCAACTTTCCCCATAAAAATGCACCAACTAAGAAATGAACATGATCCTTTTGGGGCAACTTTATCTTGGGTTTTTTGAGGAGGAAGTTCCCTCAGCTTTCTCGTGGAAACTACATTTTAATTAGCTCATATCAAGTCGCCGTCGTCCCTATGATTAGGCTATTGCGGGGTTTTGGCAAAAATTCTCAGTGTTTGGACAATTCTTGACAGAAACACGAGGTATGAAACTGGAAGTGTGAGATGTTTTACTCAAGGGTTTTACAAATAATAACTGGGTGTTACACAACTATATTTTAAACTAATTATTGTGATATGATGACTGGCTGTGTAATACAGGTGTCCTTTTTAATTGTAAGGAAATTTGAGATCGGTAAGAATCAGAGAGTGAAGCGGAGAGGTATTGTAACTTGTAATACATGCCTACTAAAAATGTCTCATAAAAATTGAAGATTGAATGTAAAATTGTGGTTTGCGTTGTAACCTCTTACTCGGAGATGCAATGGCTTTATCGTGTTCATCCATAGACATTTTTCATGTTAGATATCTGAGTTTATATTTGGTTTTCAACTTTCTACAGTTTCATTCAACATACACGTGTAAATGTACGTAATGCGTATTCATTATAACGGTCCGAAAATTTATGCATACAAACGTGCAGGAGGAAATCCTTTAAGCTGGAACGCGAACCTCACACAGTGCTAATGATTTCAAGCGCAAATCCGAACGCGAATAATTGATGATAATCGAAGTTTTCCACATCAGGGGACCCATCGGATCTAAATATTAATCCCGAACTCAATCGTTTGCCACGGAAGCCGAAATGTTTGGGCTGGGGATCTCTGAGTTCTTTGTTCAGCTTTTGATGCTTACCCAAGACACCTCCTTTAGGGGCAGTACCGTCAGTGCATCACTTAAGGTTCTTTGGAGTGTCCCTTCCTCCCCTAGCTGTAACCCCTTTCATTCCTTTTACAGTACTCCCGTTCATATTCTCTTTCTTCAGTCTTACGTTCCTCAGCCCTCTCATAACAGATGTTTCATAGTGCATGGTGACGTTTTCCACCTGTTACACCTTGAAGACGTTTTTACTATCAGTTTGGTAGTTTATGTTTAGGATGACCAACGACAGCCTGTTTTGATGTTGTTTCCTTATTCTCCCCTCTATAGGAGTTAGTTACTCCTGTCTGCTTGTGTGTGTGTGAGAGAGAGAGAGAGAGAGAGAGAGAGAGAGAGAGAGAGAGAGAGAGAGAGAGAGAGAGAGAGATTGGAAGGTTAAATGGTTGTTTGAGTTTTTTTACTTATAAAAATTTGCTTATTAATCTCCCAATGAAATAAATCCCGTTATACCTAAATTTGTAGATTCATGAGTTCAAAACTTGCACCACATTCAAGTACAGAACCTACATTCCGTAATGATAAAGAAAACGGAATATATTTTTTACTTAATAATTGAAAGAAAATAAGCTAAAGCCTAATAAGAGAAGAGAAGTCGTATGTCACTTACCAATAAGTAGGGAGAATTAACCAGCAAATCGTTGATCAGGTATGTAGATATAAAAAAAGAATGAAATTCGTCAGATAGATACTAACCCTACTCCTGTTAACTGCTGTTTCTTCTACAATTTAGTACCTTGTTGGTTGAGTCGGTAGAGTTCTCGGCTAGCACTCTGCTAGGGCCAAGTTCGAGACTCCGCCCGGCCAATGAAGAATTAGAGGAATTTGTACCTGGTGATAGAAATTAATTTCTCGGTATGATGTGGTTCGGATTCCACAATAAGCTGTAGGTCCCGATGCTAGGTAACCAATTGGTTCTTAGCCACGTAAAATAAAGTCTAATCCTTCGGGCCAGCCCTAGGATAGCTGTTAATCAGCTCAGTGGTTTGGTTAAGCCAAGGTATACTTAATTTAACTGGTACTTATACTGCTTCTGTACTGGCGGTTGGCAATGATGATAATGATAGAGGCAGTACTATAAAAAAAAAAAAGATTGTAAGGAGAGTATAAGCCATGAATCCACATCTCATCTCAGACGAAAGTGTTGTTAGTGTAGTCCAACAATATCCTATGTAAAGTAGATCATTAGGAACTGAATTCACTCATTAACATTAACATGAAAGATGTCACAAATCAGTTAGCCCAACAGAAACTAACTTGAGGTAAAAGTAAGTGTACTTTAGTTTAACCAGACCACTGAGCTGATTAACAGCTCTCCTAGGGCTGGCCCGAAGGATTAGACTTATTTTACGTGGCTAAGAACCAATTGGTTACCTAGGAACGGGACCAACAGCTTATTGTGGAATCCGAACCACATTATACCGATAAATGAATTTCTATTACCAGAAATAAATTCCTCTAATTCTTCTTTGGCCGGTCGGAGACTCGGACGCGGGGCTGACAGAGTGCTAGCCGAGAACTCTCCAGACTCTCCCAACGAGGAACTTATTTCTTGAGGTGAAAGCATAAATCGTTGTTGAGTAAGTAAACACTGGCACTTCTTCGGGTTGCATAAATAGGCTAAATGCTAAGAACACAGAGCAAAGTTGAATTACGGTGGTGACCAAAAACTTTTTTGGATAGAGAGCACGAGAGAATGAGGCTAAAACATAGAACTGAATGCAACCGGGACTCAGTTGAATGCAACTGGGACTCAAAGGCTGTAAAAGGAAAAACATAACCAGGAAGTGTTAGAGGATGAGAAGATCACCAGGATAATTGGATAAGTTGCAATAGGAGCAAGAAAATCCAGGAGGAGGGTGAGGGGGTCGGGGTAGGCGGGCGTATGTGAATCGTCAAATTTCGGGGAAATCGGGAGGGCGAAAGAAAAGAATACACAAAGCCTTCGGAAAAGTTCAAAATTCTTCATTGTGAAATTCCCGGAAGACGTGACATAGAGATGAAAGGATGCGTTGCTGGGCCACGTGCATACAATGGCATTTTGAATAAGGAATACGAGTCCTCAAAATATCATCTAATGGGCAGACAGCGAATGTAAATAGAGCTGAAGAAATGAATGGATGTTGTATGTTAGTTAACTGAGGAGCGCTCTTAACCTGTGTGCCCTCTTATGTCCTTGTAATTCAGTGTGGCAGTTATCATTGCTTTTTCTTTTCTTGGGAAAAGGATTATAATAATGAAGAAAGCACACTTATGTACATATGCGCTCATGTTTCTCAACAGATAATTTGCCCAACGTCTGTTCATGCCCTCAAAAAAACTCTCTAAATTCAAATACCCTTCAAGTGAATCCTAAGCTAGAAAATTCTCTATTTTATATAAAGGTGCTAAATATTTTTTTTTTCAACAAGATTATTATAAAGCACCGAGGAGAAAAATAATCTTCCGTTCATTCATTCTTGCATTATGTCGTTTATTTAATTAATCGTACTTCGTTCCAAACGCGGGCATTTGTGAAAAAGGAGAAAATCCCTTTTTATGTTTCTGCCTTCCATTTGTCACTCGGACAAATGAAGCGGTGGACACGCTTCCTGACTCTCGGGGGAGGATTTTCCCCTTTATATTTCCTCCGTAGGGGGTAGGTGCCGTCAGTGCATCTCATACGGTGCACTGTAGGCATTACTAAAGGTTCTTTGCAGCGTCCCTTCGGCCCCTAGCTTCAACCCCTTTCATTCATTTTTACTGTACCTCAGTTCATATTATCTATCTTCCTTCTTGCTGTCCACCTTCTCCTAACAGTTATTTCATGGTGCAACTGCGAGGTTTTCTTCCTGTTACACCTTTCTAACTTTTTACCCTCAATTTTCCTTTTCAGTGCTGAATGACCTCTTAGGTCACAGCGCTTGGCCTTTTGGCCTAAACTCTATATTCCATTCCATTCCTTTTATATTTCATTAAGTTTTTCAGTGTTACATTTCAGAAATTCACTTTTCTTCATACGGTTAGAAAATCTTGCGATTCTGGGTTGAAGTTGTCAGCTCCAGGGCTCTTTTTAAACCCTGGATTTGACTACCATATGGGATGGAATGCAATATAGAGTTTAGGCCAAAGGCCAAGCACTGGGATCCTTGAGGTCATAGAGAGTAGGTAGGTTTGAAAGGTGTAACAGGAGGAAAACCTCGCAGTTGCACTGTGAACTAATCGTTAGGAGACGGTGGACAGCAAGATGGGAGAAATACATTATGAATGGAGGTACAGTAAAAGGAATTCAAGGGGGTGCAGCTAGGGACCGAAGGGACGCTGCAGAGAACCTTTAATAATGCCTACAGTGCATCGCATGAGGTGCACTGACGGCACTACCCTCCTTCGGGGGCTGACTACCATATAAGGTCAATTCAGTGCTTAGATAAAAAAAAAGGCATAATCGGTTGTCAAGTACATGAGCATAGTGGGTTCAGTGACCTTAGTAGCTGTGACGGGAAAATGATTTAATTGATAATCGGTTGTCAATACGTTATGCTTATCCATAAGTCTTTCCTCAGAAGTTGAACTTGTATCCCCATGGACAAGGATTCTAACAATCACACAAGTGCATTTTCGCAACGACAGCTATTGCTGAAGATTGAAGAGGCTTCATTTTTCATTATATTTAAATGCTGATTGACCACATTCACAATTAATCCCTAATACCCCTCTCCTGCCGCGAGCAACCAGACTCGCTGAATAGCAGCAACAATATGCAATAAATGTGCCTCGCTGTCGAATTTCTCAGTTTCAGAGGTCCTTTATTCCTCACACCTCTGGACTGTGGAACAGCCTCCCTGAGGAAGTTGTGCAATTGGAACTACCCTAATATAATTCTCTTTGTACTTTAATGATTTAGTTTCTCTGTTTTTCTAGTAACTGATCTCTTCTTTCTGTGTTTTCCATTACCTTCTGTTACTTCGTCCGAATGAACACCGTGTTCTTTGGAACCTTGAAGTTCAAGTCAGTGGCCTCTGCGGGCTTGTTCCATATGAATAGGGTTCATGTTCTGAATAACAAAAAAAAAAAAAAAAAAAAATAAGTCCCAGCGCCTGGCCTTTGTCCAAAATTCTTTTTTCATTTCCATCCCATTATATCTAAATAATTATTTTCTCTTTATCTGTGGGATTTACTTCCCACATTACGTAACACTGACATGAAATTCCTATTTTTGGGCAAAGCTAAGCCACCACCACGGAATCTAACAATGCGACCCAGGAACTCTGATTCGGCAAAGGATATGTTAATATAGGGTTTGTGTGTAGAGGCTTCTGCAAAAAAAGGGGATTATGTATCTAGCCTTACATTAGCAAGTAATCTCATCCGAGAACCTTTAATTGGAATAAAAAAAAAGAGAGTTGGTGATTATTTTTACGACAGATTTCAAATGACGACCAATAATGAGCTCGTGTTTTTTGGCTTTTTTTTATGATCTCCTAATTTCCAATTTCACGAGCGAACACAGACAATTTATATAATGATGAAATGCAAAAATACTCGAATGAAAATGTAATTAAAGAAATTTATTAACAGATTTCAAATGACAACCAATAATGAGCTCATTTTTTTTTTTTTTTTGCCTTTAATTCCCAATTTCACGAGTGAACACAGCCAATTTATATAATGATAAAATGCAAAAATACTCGAATGTAAATGTAATTAAAGAAATTTATTAACGGATTTCAAATGACAACCGATAATGAGCTCATTTTTTTTTTCTTTAATTCCCAATTTCACGAATGAACACAGGCAAGTTATATAATGACAAAATAAAAAAAAATACTCAAATGTAAATGTAAAAAGAAAAATTAAACAAAAAGACACTCACAAAAAAATAAAAGGTGCGACTTCACTTGATCACAAATGAGCCAGAAAAGAAGGAACAGCAGCAGTCAAGTCACACTCTGCAGGGAACCCCCTGATGATCTTACGCAAGACCGTCACGAAACGTTTCCCTCTCAAGGCATTACAGACAGAGGCACAAGCCTTCACATCCGGACCTGGAGAAGGCTTTTCTCGGAGACGTGGCTTCGCTAATTCCCCCCCCCCCACCCACCACTCGAGATGTCCAAAGAAACAAGCCCAATGAGGATTCGGGTCGCGGAGAATGAGGTGGATGAAAGTTCCTCCTCTTCCTCCCCTTTGATGTTTCTTTTTCCTTCCTTCTTTCTTGTCTTTCGAGTCGAAATGAGAACAAAAAAGCATAAATGAAAGGAAGGAAGGTTTGGCGAAAAAAAGAAGAAGAGGAAAAATGAGATTAAGAATAGTCTTTTGTGGAGGTCGTGTTCGCTGAAGAGCTTCCCGGGCGAAAGGAAGAAAACGCTGTGTGAAGAAAAAGCAGGGACGAGAATAGAGGATGAATAAGGGAGAATAGAAGATGAATAAGGGGAATAGAAGATGAATAAGTAGAACAGAAGATGCATAAAGGAGAATAGAAGATGAATAAGGGAGAATAGAAGATGAATAAGTGGAACAAAAGATGCGTAAAGGAAAATAGAAGATGAATAAAGGAGAATAGAAGATGAATAAGGGAGAAAAGAAGATGAAAGGAGAATAGAAGATGAATAAGGGAGAATAGAAGATGAATAAGAGAGAATAGAAGATGAATAAGGGGGAATAGAAGATGAATAAGTAGAACAGAAGATGCAGAAAGGAGAATAGAAGATGGATAAAGGAGGAAAGAAGATGAATAAAGGAGAATAGAAGATGAATAAAGGAGAATAGAAGATGAATAAGGGAGAATAGAAGATGAATAAGGGGGAATAGAAGATGAAAAAGTGGAACAAAAGATGCGTAAAGGAAAATAGAAGATGAATAAAGGAGAATATAAGATGAATAAGGGAGAAAAGAAGATGAATAAAGGAGAATAGAAGATGAATAAGGGAGAATAGAAGATGAATAAGAGAGAATAGAAGATGAATAAGGGGGAATAGAAGATGAATAAGGGGGAATAGAAGATGAATAATTAGAACAGAAGATGCAGAAAGGAGAATAGAATATGGATAAGGGAGAAAAGAAGATGAATAAAGGAGAATAGAAGATGAATAAGGGAGAATAGAAGATGAATAGGGACATCGGACGAGATTAACTGATGAATCAGAACAAAAAGATTGCAAATTTATGTAAAGAATCTAGGGATAGCCTCCATAAACTTTCTTATGATGTTGATTGTTTGGCCTGTAGTAAATTTTGTATGTAAAATCTAGATTCCTTTAACTTATTTCTCATGCATTCATGTCTGAAGATATTTGGAATATATATATATATATATATATATATATATATATATATATATATAGATATATATATATATATATATATATATATATATATATATATATATATATATATATATATATATATATATATATATATATATATATATATATATATATATATATATATATATATATATATATATATATATTATATTATATATATATTTTATATAGTAGTATTCGTATATACAGACAGATAACTTTCCGTTTAAAAAATTAAGCTTTGACTATTTTTAATACAAAGAGCATTGCGTATGCAACGACAGAACATTCTTTCTCTATCTTGCCTCATTAATTAAATCTCTTTACGACTGAGTTTGTGCCATATTTTCCTTGTTCTTTTGATCATAACTCATTCAAGTAATGATGTATCCTCATACATTAATCCCTCTCATTAAATCTCAGATTAAGAAAAAATTTAACAACAACAAGCGGACGCATTGATCCTTGTTCAGCAGACACCAAATGCAAAGTTGTTTCAAACTGAGAACAAACCGTCTGGAGATAAAGGATTTCCCATTATCAAGGCAGAGCATCAAATTAATTCCTACCCACAGGCTTTCCCAAAAGCTTTGATGCTGCTTCCTCCTCCTCCTCCTCCTCCTCCTCCTCCTCCTCCTCCTCCTCCTCCTCCTCCTCCTCCTCCTCCTCCTCCTCCTCCTCCTCCTCCTCCTCACTAGCTCGTGAATTGAACGTGACACATTTCTCGATGAATATATATTACAGCAATGAATACTAACTTTCGATACAATGTGATGTCCAGCAAAGCACTCAAACGACTGGTTGGAAATCAGGGAGGTGTGTGCCTTCTGTATTTTATCGAGTATGCAATTAAATGCTTCCTTTCTATTTCAGTTCATTCTTTCATATATCACGTCAGTGAATTAAATACTGTTGTTTTAGGTTTTGAGTGCAGTGAAATACAGATTATCGGATTTGGTAGTGCAATATGAAATTATTATTTCCATTCTTATCATGAAGCGATTTTTGTCAAAAGCATTATTTTTTCTGAAGCAATGATTACCGTGTATTTTAACGTCACAGACAGACAGACACACACACACACACATACATACATACATACATACATACATACATACATACATACATACATACATACATACATGTATTAAATAACCCTTAAACTTTAGGTAATTATAAAGTAAAAAGTGGAAATTATTCTCTGTGTCGTTTCCATAAACATTTTCAAGATCTTTTACCCCATAAGAAAGGGTCTCTTCCATCAGATACAGCAGTATGAAACGCAGAGAACCAACCACCTCCAGTCTAATTTGCAAAATGATTACCCACACCTTAAAATTCCAGTACCAGTCAGTCCTTGAGCTACAGTTCTAATTTCATCATGGCAATTGATCTAAATGATATTTTGAAATGACGACCTTTACTGTCGATTTCAAATGCAAACCCGATAGCATTACATGATTGGTTTATTGATAAATATACTTCGTGTACCAATACAATCAACTTAATGGAATCGGTTCTGATTAGATGCCTCGCAATTTTAACTCGTTTTTAACATGGCCTAATATTAGTTTTCGATTTGATGATAATCATTACAGCTGCAATGGGTCATTACATTCATTTATCTCATTAACAGTCTTAGTTACTAGGTAAATAGTCACTGTTCTTATATATTGCCTAGTGAAAATATAATCAGCATGCTATTAGTGTGACTGAATAAGTTTGAAAGGAGTTCCATTTAGATATTTTTTAGATGAAACTCCTTTCAAATTATTTATTTATTTATTTTTAGGTTCCTATTTATAATCATTACAGCTGTAATGGGTCATTACATTCATTTATCTCATTAACAGTCTTAGTTACTTGGTAAATAGTCACTGTTCTTATATAATGCCTAGTGAACATGTAAGCACTGTACTATTAAAGTGACTGAATAAGTTTGAAAGGAGTTCCATTTAGATATTTTTTATACGAAACTCCTTTCAGACTTATTTATTTATTTATTTATTTTTAGGTTCCTATTTAATTTGGTTAAGGAGTCAATAACTTAGATGCAGTGACGCCAGTTTTAATAGACATAAATCAGTCAATCAGCATTGACTGACTGACGGTTGCTTAATATTGACGATCACGAATCAAGTCTATCAACTAATGAGTTAACAGAATAACAATATTTATTTTTCCAAATTTATCAATAGGAAATCTCTTTACAAGAGCAACAGTACAGTCATAATTAAGGAACAAGAGAATCCAATGAAGAGTGTCTTTTGCCTTGAAACTTCACGTAAGTTGATAATGAGCAATACCAGAATTACCCAATAGCGTCAGCACCACCAACCCTTAGCCAAAACACAAGGGGATGAAGGCAGTGATATTACCTTAGAGAAACACGAACGCGGAATAGCAACGCTGAAATACCTGCAGTATTTCACCACATTAGCATTTATGCAGTGCGATCATATATTCTCTTCCCAACGCGAGGTTTACCAGACACACCTTAATGAGGCACAGTTTCAGCAGCAGAGAATCCTGTATTATCAAAGAGACGAGGCAGATAGACAGGTGCGAGAGAGAGAGAGAGAGAGAGAGAGAGAGAGAGAGAGAGAGAGAGAGAGAGAGAGAGAGAGAGAGAGGCTAGCTGGGTTTCCAACGTCTTTCCATATAAAGCCCAGTGGGACTGGCAGTCTAGTACCCTAATCTAGGCCAGGTCAATTGGAAGTAAAACAGAGAGTTGGCAAAGAAAAAACAAAGTATTTAACCCTAAAAAATGAGTAAATCCTTCTATTGAAGGGTGGGAGATTGGCAGAACCAAGGAATTAGAAGGCTGAATAACTATGAATCTCAGTTATTTTATGGAAAATTAAAGAAGTTCTGTACAACACCTGGCAGTTTTTGGCAGTGTATGATATAGTTTGTATTGTTCTAACATTAATTATGAGTAGGCATTTTATACAACACCTAGGGGTTCCATACAATACGTACATTGACTTGGACTAAGTATATGATAAGCAGTTTAACGCAAAGAATAAATAAACCTAAACTTGAAGCACTTAGCGACTCTCGTGTCGTCTGAAAGGTTGTTCAGAAGGAAAGATAATGTAACTTAAAATCTTTATATAAGATTCATTACTTGACTTTTAAACAAAGCGTTGCCCCATTGAAAGGGAATAAATTTCTCATAAAAGAAACCCATTTGAATTCCGTGAACTCTAGGATCAGCACAAATGGGCTCACAGAAGGAAATGAAATAACTGAAGCTAATGAAAATGACTGGCAAGTTTTAGTAAGAGAGAGAGAGAGAGAGAGAGAGAGAGAGAGAGAGAGAGAGAGAGAGAGAGAGAGAGTGAGTGAAAAATAGTTAATGCACCTCTGACTCACATTCACGACGGCATTTTTGTAATTTGCATTAATTAATTCGAAATCTGATTAGAGACCTCATTAAAGCTGTGCATATTATTATGCACGAAATTTAATTTGTCTGAGATAATGATGTTAGCTATCCAGTGAGCATAATTCCTAATTTCAGAGATAAAGGCCAAAAAAAAAAAAAAAAGTTCCTCTTCGTTTGGGAAGGGGTTCAGGGTGGAATTGCTCATGTAGCATATAACAGAGCCCCTACTTCCCCCCTACCTCCCCCATCCCCATTGTAACCCCCCTCCCGTCGCCTTTGTAACCCCACACCCCAACCTAGAGAAAGGAGCAGATAGCAGTTATGATTTCATTTTTTAAAATAAGGGCGAGTCCACACTTAGCCTATGGCCCAGACCTGGTGACACCTGATAATCAACTCAGTGGTCTGGTTTAACTATTTTGATAATAATATTTATGATAATATTAATAGAAATACCAGTAAGTCGTCGAACTTGTATTCAACCTGTATGCGAAATGTGAGCAAGAAGTTATCAACATGTTTTCATGACATGTTTGACTGCAGTGTGGGAGTACCTCTAGTAATTCATTACACATTAAAAGAGCATTCTTCTCATTCTTCTTGAAAGCACAGCAGCACAAAGCCCGTTTTAATGCATTTCTCGCCTGCCCAACTTCGTTTATTTCCTCGCCATTTTTCTTGACTCTTTCATCATCTGTCCCTCCTCCTCCTCCTCCTCCTCCTCCTCCCTCCTCCTCCTCCTCCTCCTCCTCCTCCTCCTCCTCCTCCTCCTCCTCCTCCTCCACGTCGTCGTCGCTTCTGGCAGCAATTCAAGCACAGCAAACCCTCTTACGCTTGACATTTCTTCGTATTTGAAATCGCACTTTCAACGCTTTTATTTTTTTTCCTCTCAAACTGCCACGGGCTCCAAAACTCCATCCACTCTATCAGTTCTCAAAAGAAAAGTGACAAGTGGTGAAAACTGAATATCAACAGACGAGGGAGGCAAAGGACCAATGAAGAATTGTATTGCGCCTTGACAAAGGGGGAAGAAGAAGAAGAAGAAGAAGAGGAAGGAGAAGAAGAAGAAGAAGGATGCTCTGAAGGGAAAATCTCTCTCTCTCTCTCTCTCTCTCTCTCTCTCTCTCTCTCTCTCTCCTTTATTTCCCGTCTGTCTATTCTCTCCATCCTTTCGCTCAGATGATCAGATTTCGAAGGTACTTCTTGCTTCGGAAATTATATTGGGGGAAAGAGCTTCATCGCTCGCTTTTCAATGGTGAAAATATTCGAATTGGGAAGAAAAAATGATGATTCCCTTTTGCATTCGACGTCGGCGAATCGGATGGGATCCTGATTTTAGCAGTCATATCTGATAGGTAGTTATAGAGAGAGAGAGAGAGAGAGAGAGAGAGAGAGAGAGAGAGAGAGAGAGAGAGAGAGAGAGAGAGAGAGAGAAGGAACTTGGTGTTCCCTACTCTTTGGAAATGATAGATTTTAAGCTTTTCATATTGAAACATACATTTCTAAAGGAAGCAATATACTTTTCAATAGTATTGCTTAATTTGGTGAAGTGGTTTTTTTGCGCTTACTATTCCCAGTCAGTCTCATGCTATAAATAAATAAATTAAAGACTAGTCTTCATTCTCAATCCCTAGGACAATTGGCTGCCAGTAAGAGCATTTCGATGTCTTGTGGGTTTTTTTTTTATGTGATGTCTTATTTTTTTTTATTCTCATTGTGGCTTCAAACCTGAGTTACTGTTCGTTCTAGTTAGAAGACAGGCTTCTGTTTTGAAAAATGGAAATTAATTTTGAAATGTATGTTATATATATATATATATATATATATATATATATATATATATATATATATATATATATATATATATATATATATATGTGTGTGTGTGTGTGTGTGTGTGTGTATATATATATATATATATATATATATATATATATATATATATATATATATATATATATATATATATATATATATATAAACAATAAAGTTGTGTTATCCAAACTATTCAGTTGGTGGTATTAATAATAAAAATAATAATAATAATAATAATAATAATAATAATAATAATAATAATAATAATAATAATAATATGTGGAAAGTCTCTTGGTTTAAGTGTAGGTCCTGAGAGAAGTTGATGTCTATCTTTAGCTCAAGAAACCCAAGTTGCCGTCACCAGTTCTGCTTTAGTTAACAGTTATTGCTTAAGTTTTCTGACACTTCGTGGAAATGTAAAATGAGAGCAAGTTTAAAGTTTTGAGATTTATCACGCATGAATGTTATTCTAGAGTCCATCTTTTGCTCTAAAACGAGAGCGAAATGAAACGATATTAGTATTCTCATTTTTAGTTTAGCGTCTTTGTTGTTCGTTTGGAAAAAGTATATTATATTTAAACGTCACTTTTTAGTGTTCTGTAAAATAAAACTATTGAGATGGCTTTGTCTGTCCGTCCGCTCTCAGATCTAGTTTAGCATTTGTTGTTCGTCTGGAAAAAGTATATTATTATACTTAAACGTCACATTTTAGTTTTCTGTAAAAGAAAACTATTGAGATGGCTATTTGTCTGACCGTCCGCACATTTTCTGCCTGCCCTCAGATCTTAAAAACTACTGAGGCTACAGGGCTGCAAATTGGTATGTTGATCATCCACCCTCCAGTCATCAAACATACCAGATTGCAGGCCTCTATCCTCAGTAGTTTTTTTTTTTTATTTAAGGTTAAGGTTATCCACGGATCGTGTGCCTGGCACCGCTAGAGGTGCCAGCCGCCGACGCATCTTCACTTGACCGCTTATGGGGAACATACTGCAGCACATCGAGAGTTTCATACAGCATAACGCTGAACAGAAAACCTTCGGCGCATTTTTTACTTGCTTTTTCTTTTTAATCTTTAACCAGAGCTGCGGCGTGACCCATTGTTTCAGGCGGTACACAGAGAACGGAAACAGACATTCCACTCGAGGTCGTCTCCGATGAATGACGGATGTCTTGGTCCACGCTTGTTCTGAAACGGCTTCGGTGAATGTCGGGCATTTAAATTTCAAACGAGCAGTTCTATTTGATTAAAAGTCATGAATAATAATAGGATTGCCACCGGGTATTGGACGGGATGAATAAATGATGGGTTGTCAGTGCCAATTTTGCTCTTCATACCGTGTTTTTGATAAAAGGAAAATATCAGAAAATTTTTCCCCTGGTTTCCTTTATGGAAAATGAAGGTCTGATTGGCACACGCATTCGTCAATTTGGCTTTGTGCTTTGCAAAGGTGCCAGTCATTAAGTGATTGCAGGTATTTTATAAAATTTGTTTTTTGAATGAAACGATTTGTGGGAAGCAGATACAGCATCTGATTTACAGTGTGTGTGTGTGTGTATATATATATATATATATATATATATATATATATATATATATATATATATATATATATATATATATATATATATATATATATATATATATATATATATATATATATTAGAATATAGCATAATTGTTAACTCTTCTTTCCTTCATGGCTTTTTGTATTTTGTTTGCTTAAATTATACCATCTGGGTCTATATAACAAAATTATGCATACAGGAAAGTTATATATATAGAGAATCTTTTTTTATTTTTTTCTTGCATCAAATGTATTTATTTTTCCTTGTGTTCAATCAAAAAGTCGTGAGTTATGCGTATGTGCAACTGACAACAAAAAATTACATCAGAATAGGAGGTTTAACAATATTATTAATATAAAAATAAAAACTATTATTAATATAAAAATAAATAGCGTGTATAGCTAGAAAAACAAAGACTTCTCGACAAATGGTTATAGTAGTCTCCTTACATACAGGAGAAATTTAATAACTCAGCTGGAAAGCATATTTTAAAGTCAAGTTAATCTAAGAGTATTTATAATTGCAGTGCTTTCAGTTGAAACTGTCACAGTTTTGAATAAAAGATTTCTCTCGGAGTCCTTCTCATGTTCATTCAATGTGGAATATTCATGTTTCCCTTATATTACTCATTTCCATAATTATTTGGGTTCGTGCGTTGTTACCCAACAATATTATTACCTCCTCTTCCTCAGAATGGATTTCTGTGATCCTCCTCAAAGTGAATCCTAGAGTGGATTTCTGTGATCCTCCTCAGAATGGATTTCTGTGATCCTCCTCAGAATGGATTTCTGTGATCCTCCTCAGAATGGATTTCTGTGATCCTCCTCAGAATGGATTTCTGTGATCCTCCTCAGAATGGATCTCTGTGGTCCTCCTCAAAATGGATCTCTGTGATCCTCCTCAAAATGGATCTCTGTGATCCTCCTCAAAATGGATTTCTGTGGTCCTCCTCAAAATGGATTTCTGTGATCCTCCTCAGAATGGATTTCTGTGATCCTCCTCAAAATGGATTTCTGTGATCGTCCTGAAAATGGATTCCTGTGATCGTCCTCAAAATGGATTTCTGTGATCCTCCTAAAAATGGATCTCTGTGATCCTCCTCAGAATGGATTTCTATGATCCTCCTCAAAACGGATTTCTGTGATCCATCTGAATTCCGCTCCCAAAATTAGAACGAACCAATTTAATGACCCATTTGTGTCATTTCGATCTTGTTAGAACGCGGCCTCAGCATCTTAATCGGAATCGGTTATACCAGAAGGTCTCTCTCTCTCTCTCTCTCTCTCTCTCTCTCTCTCTCTCTCTCTCTCTCTCTCTCTCTCTCTCTCTCTATAGCTCAGTATCTCTTAGAATTTATAGCATCATTTGTATGCTTCCCAGGAGAAATGTCGACTTATGCATCCCAAACGAGCTTTCCAATAGGAGTTCCCATATAATAGATAGATTCTTTCCCATCCGCATCGATGTATGGTGGACTTACATATTAGACAGACTTCATATTAGACAGACTTCATATTAGACAGTGACATTTGGAAATATTGTGTATCTGTTCTTCAGGTATATTTATTGAAAAATTTTCCCCATCCTATAATTGAAAAGTGTAATAATAAATATTTTATTGAATAATTTCTCCCATCCTATGGTTGAAAAGTGTAATATTAAGTATTTTATTGAATAATTTCTCCCATCCTATAATTGAAAAGTGTAATAATAAATGTTATATTGAATAATTTCTCCCATCCTATGGTTGAAAAGTGTAATAATAAACATTTTATTGAATAATTTCTCCCATTCTATGGTTGAAAAGTGTAATAATAATTTTATTGAATAATTTTTCCCCTTCTATGGTTGAAAAGTGTGTTTATAAATATTCTTTTTGGGAGACCAAGTACTCTGACACACTAGGCTTTTTTTCAGATGCATTACTCACAAAACACTCTCCATTTCCAGCCCTCTGTATACGTGGATTTTCTAATAAAGAAAATAGTTGAAATTTCAAATCTTTAGATTCAGCTGCAGGCTTATCTCTAACGTCTCTGTAGGTAATGTTCGTTTCTAAAGGGTTTGGGTTAGTATGATGCTGTGTAGACATATATATATATATATATATATATATATATATATATATATATATATATATATATATATATATATATATATATATATATATATATATATATATATGTGTGTGTGTGTGTGTGTGTGTGTGTGTGTGTGTAAATTTTTATGCTGCCCTCAGGAATCTTGTTCAGTTAAGAGGGAATGAGAGGATTATAACGCAGCTTCTCTAATCTCCTTTTTATATTAACTTTCATTTCACGGACACGAAATTTCAGCTGTCTTGTCTCGAGATGTCTTAAGACGTGTCCTCTTTTCCGTGAGCCGTCAGTGCTGCTACAGCATCACTGGATGAAACACAACTAAAGGTGATAAACTTAATATAGAATCATTGCTGCAAGACTGTAAGTCAAAACCAAATCTAAAGTCATTATAATCAGAGTCGTCTCTGCCATCAAACTTTTCATTGTCGTTTTCACGGACATTCAATTCTTCTCATTTCATTCCTTTTGGGGGAAAAATAGCGGATTTTCTCTCTCTCTCTCTCTCTCTCTCTCTCTCTCTCTCTCTCTCTCTCTCTCTCTCTCTCTCTCTCTCTCTCAATTCTTCTCATTTCATTCCTTTTGGGGAAAAATAGCGGATTTTTCTCTCTTCTCTCTCTCTCTCTCTCTCTCTCTCTCTCTCTCTCTCTCTCTCTCTCTCTCTCTCTCTCTCTCTGATGTGTCTCCCCTCCGTAAGAACCTGATGGATACTTGTGGCCTGTTTATTGCTCTGTTTATTGAGGACCAAATCACCCCTAATTCATATTTGCCATAACTTCTTCATTCTTATGTGTATTCATTAATCTCTCACTTCACATATTTGTGGTGGGTAAACCTTATCAAGAAATTCGAGTTTAGTTTTGATTTATGGCCGTCGGAATTGGTTCCTTGTCTTCAGAATGCGTCAAAACTTAATTTTTCGTCGATTGCTTAAGCTCTTTTTAAATTTCGTAAATAATGTGAATATTTATTTTTGCGTTTTACATTGTAGTGTGCTATGTTCTAGCTAGTTTTTATTTTTAGTAAATATCAAGTTGATTTAGAGATAAAATACACAAAAAAATTAAAACCTTTGATTTATTTCCTCATGTCTGCAGTTTTGGGATTCGGAATTGCATGTCAAGTTACCTATTTAAGTCATAAATTAATCTGCGTAAAAGGCAGTGGGTTAATCAAAGTTGATTTAAATCTCATTCAAGACAAACATCAACTCCATCTTCTACGTGAAGAAATCGGAACTTCCGTCCCCCTGGTGCAACAATTTCCCGAAAGGATTTTTGGGCGGACGGCGCAGTCATTTCCCCCAATTCCTGCCTCTATTTTCGTTTCGTTTGTAAGTCCTTTTTATCACAAAGGAACATAACCAGCTTTTCGAGTTGCCTCTCTCACTTTGGGGACCTGAAACCCCGGGCCAACATCGCCTCACGTTTCCAAGATTTGCTCTAAAGAACCGAACCATAAAATAAGCGATAAATTGAAGAGATTTTAAATGGAATTACCTCGGGATCAACGATGAGTCAAAGGTTTAGGAAAGTCAAAGTGGGAGTCGCGAGGAAAAGGCCAAGTCTGTTTTTAAAGGAAGCAGGCATAAAGAGAAAGAATATTTGATAAAAGCAAAAAGATTTAACAATGTCTAATGATTTTATTAACCATTTCAGTTCGTTTCGTTGCATAATAGTTCCGTTCTTTTTATTCCACCAATTTTCTTGGATAAAATATGAGTTTTTAAAGGTACTGGACTTGTTTTACCATAGATTTAAAATGAAGGCCATTAAACTTGTAAGTGATAAACAAATAATGTGTTTATCAAAATGTTTGTAATATTTGCCTGCATTTTTGAAATGTTTATCAAAATGTTTGTAATGATTTGCCTGCATTTTGAAATCTGTTTAAGTGTTAATTCGTACTGTATAAGCAGATATTTATGTTATATTAATTTAGAAACCAAAAGTTTTCCAATTCCTTGGTATAATGGGAAAAGAAGAATTCATGGGAATGTGGATACCCAAAACACGAAACAAATAAGCTCACAGAATAAAATTAAATGCCTCAAATCCAAGATACCATCTTACAACATTACCTATGATGACAATTGTGTCATTCATTTATTACCACAACACATGTCAATTCCACGAAGAATGATACAATTTACAACTTCCCAGAAACGCGTCTACCTCGCGTGGATGTATGCTAATAGGATTTTCATTTCTGTCACGTCATGTCATCATTGTTATCCCTTCAAGAAAGCCAATCCTTCCCGTGATATTAGAGAAAAAAATAAATGCACAATTTTGTCTAAAAGGAAGTGTTTAATGTGTCCTAGAGCTGAGTTTCGTGAATCATCATCATGCATGAGATATATCAGAATTGGGGAGAATGTTGATGACTTCGGGACATTCAGCGAGCACAAAATTGCATGAATTACACGATTGCAAAATCTTTGCAAACGAACTTATGATTATATGCACAATTCGTTTTCTGAATTTTTTTACGTGTCTTGATGAAAGAAATGCAAACAGGATTTTAAAGGTGATAATCGTGAGTTTGGCATTAAGCTTACAGAGACCTTTTAGTCATAGTTCAAACGTTATGAGAGAGAGAGAGAGAGAGAGAGAGAGAGAGAGAGAGAGAGAGAGAGAGAGAGAGAGAGAGAGAGAGAGTTAATGTAAGTTGTCCAAACCCAACTTTATTTTTAGAATATTTCTGTACGACAGAGAGAGAGAGAGAGAGAGAGAGAGAGAGAGAGAGAGAGAGAGAGAGAGAGAGAGAGAGAGAGAGAGAGTTAATGTAAGTCGTCAAACCCAACTTTATTTTCGCAGTGTTTCTGTACTAGAGAGAGAGAGAGAGAGAGAGAGAGAGAGAGAGAGAGAGAGAGAGAGAGAGAGAGAGAGAGAGAGAGAGAGAGAGAGTTAATGCAAGTTGTGAAACCCAACTTTATTTTCTGAATATTTCTGTACTTGGGAGAGAGAGAGAGAGAGAGAGAGAGAGAGAGAGAGAGAGAGAGAGAGAGAGAGAGAGAGAGAGAGAGTGAGTGAGTTCATGTAAGTTGTCAAACCCAACTTTATATTAGAATATTTCTGTACTTGAGAGAGAGAGAGAGAGAGAGAGAGAGAGAGAGAGAGAGAGAGAGAGAGAGAGAGAGAGAGAGAGAGAGAGAGAATTGGAACAAAAAAAAATTGGAAAAGTGAGACGAGAAAAGGCAAGTGACGTTTCTCTCAGAAGTGCTGAATATCGCCCTCTGGTAAAAAGTTCCCCTGAATTTCATTGATAGTCTTTATGAATTCCCTGGAATCAATACCCAAATGTTTCATTCCTAAATGCCAGAGACGATTCCATCTTCTGTTATCAAGACGATGTAGGAATAATTCAAACTGGCAAATGTGAGCTTTAATTCCTGCTGTATTTGTTCGTTTTGCTAAGGAAATGAAGTAATATAGCGAGAGATCTCTGTAGTGTATGGGCTTAATTTTACATCTGTTTTTACATGCAAATCTGAACGCACAACGTAACTGGACACATTTGTTCATGATATATATATATATATATATATATATATATATATATATATATATATATATATATATATATATATATATATATATATATATATATATTTATATACATATATATATATATATATATATATATATATATATATATATATATATATATATATATATATATATATATATACATACATACATACATACATACATACATACATACATACATACACACACACACACACATATATATATATACATATATATATATATATATATATAAATATATACATATATATATATAATTATATAAATATGTATATTTCGTTTATTCATTACAAGAAATTCTCACTATTAACACTGATAATTAAAGTAAAGCAAAAAATATTAGAAGTAAGGACCCAAAGCCAGTCTGCCATATTCTTTCCAAAAACGTTTGCGAAAATAATCCTGGACAACGCAAAGAAAACCTTCCTTAAAAGCAGTAGAGTTCCCGTTTTATCAGACATAGGCGTCATCGGGAAGGCGCCGCCAGCCGCCCACGAATTTCTCTCGGGAATTGTAATGGCGGAAGTTTCATTCCCGAAGGACAAAGTTGACAAAAAGGAGCGGAGTATCCTCGGGCGCCACCTCGACTTTCTGCTTGCGGTTTAAAGGTCTATATACATATTTACTTTAATTTTTTCTTATTAGTGGACTACGACTGCCGGGCGTGAAGTCTCTCTTGTACGGTTCACTAGTTAGCAGTTCTTCATTGGATGGGTGGATAGAGCTCTCGGCTAGCACGCTGTTGGCCCAGCGTTCGACTCTCCGACCGGCCAATGAAGAATTAGAGGAATTTATTTCTGGTGATAGAAATTCATATCTCGTCATAATGTGGTTCGGATTCCACAATAAGCTTTAGATCCGTTGCTAGGTAACCATAAATCGTAAAATAAATCTAACTTCGGGCCAGCCCTAGGAGAGCTGTTAATCATCTCAGTGGTCTGGTTAAACTAAGATATACTTACTTTAAGCTCAAGGCTGAAGGTTTGTCAGCAACATAAACCTAATTTCACTTTTTATAAACGGTCGGACAAAACTAGGGTAGCAAGGCAGACATACTGGAAATACTAACAGACAGACACATTTGACTTCCGTAGATGTATACCAATTATAGGTGATACTGTTATTGTACAAGGTTTGAATAGAAGTTGTGGTCACAAATCAAGTGTAAAAGAAGCCTGGAAAGCCTGAAGATTTCTTGTTAAGCAAATCTAAGCAGAACTCTCTACATTTATACCATTTTTGACCGAAGTCCCTACAACCGTTTGGACGAGTTGCGAAGACACGGTAATCGCGAGATGCACGTGAGGAAAGACAGCTCTTCTTCTTCTTCGTTTAACGTGCTTTTTCCCATTTTTTTTATATGGGGTGAGCACGATGCCTTCTTTTGAAGGACTTTGATTTGGCGTTGGGGTAGACCGTAGCCTCGATTGGCTGCCCTGCCTGACATCGCTTAGACTCCGGTAGCGCATTTGTACATGTATTGTACCAAATCCCCAGCTCCCTTTCTCCCAGCAGCGAGGAGAATTGAGCGGTTAGGTCGACAGTTCGAGACGTGTGAGGTGTCTGTTATGTTTTTAGAAGATGTTGGAGTGGCTTGTTTGTGTGTGTGTTAGTCTGTAACACCCATTTGCTTTCAGCAAACCTATCTATTGATTACATACATAATCCCGGGGTGTCTACACGGATAGCAAAGTGTCCGTCTCTCTGACCGGTCGACAACGGATTTGAATCCGCGCCACAGACCTCTACGAAGTCTGAGGCTGCTGCTCTACCGACCTAGCCATCGAGGCTCTGCAGAAAGACAGCTCTAATAGGGAAAAACTATAGTCCCATCCGAAATGACGGAGGCAAGTTTCCACATGACCAGACAGAGTGCTTCTGACTGACTCTCTTACCTTTGTCAGACGTAAGGAGTATGGCCAGAGGGGAGGAGGTTCATACATAAGAAGAGCCATTAGTCTTCTCGTAGAATATTCATTAGTCAGTTAAATAAATCCTAAGACTCACAGCAGACGGTGTCACTTTCCCGATGCTTGCTCCTTAAATTCTTCTTTTAATATTTGAAGGCTGCCAAGAAGTCTCTATAGATCTTAGAGAAAATAAAAGTGCATTTTGTAACAGCAATAAGATATGTGTACCTGTACCTTGTGATAAGTATGATCTTTATTTATATAGATAAAATATGCAGTAAGTGAACATTTTGTTGTAGAGCTGATTACGACACAGCTTCAATTTTTAACGTCTTATTTGCGTTGTTACCTGTTTCAAACATGTCAAATAGTCATTGCTTACAGGTGTTTATTAAAGGACATTGTGTTAGCATAACGGAGAGAGAGAGAGAGAGAGAGAGAGAGAGAGAGAGAGAGAGAGAGAGAGAGTAAGGAAGAAGTGATTATGACATTCTTAGCTCCATATTCCAGTGAAACTTAATATTTTGGTTATTTTAGTTTTTAGACACCATGACTGCTTTCGTCACTTTTCTTAAGAGCTTAAGGTGCCGAGGTGATTGATAACGTAAAGAATTTAACCCTTCTTCGCAGTTCGGAGTAAATGAAGTTTTCGAGTTTCATGTAACTTCAATTCGTTACGTCGCATAAACGATGTACAAAAGCGGGATTCCCACCATATCACAGAAACACCACATGACTCCTCTCCATCCACTCTCCTCTCTCTCTCTCTCTCTCTCTCTCTCTCTCTCTTGAGCTTGGAATGAAAGGCATCTGACCTCGACGGGTGAAATAGTGGACGTAATTGAAAGGGTCCCCCTGTTTTATGGGTCCCGGCGGAGTTACCAACTTCCATTGCTTGACACTTCCCACGTGGAACTCAGTTGTATTCCTCGGTTTTATGGTCCTTGATTTCCTGTGTTTCATTTCTTTGATTTCCTTAAATATGATTACGAGATTCGCCTTGCCTTATGGGAATAGCCTACACGTTATTCTCTCTCTCTCTCTCTCTCTCTCTATCTCTCTCTCTCTCTGTTTTAATAAATTATTTCTTCCAGCAAATCATTCATCTTGAAATTACTTATTCTGGAATGCCTTCTACTGTCATGCTATAATTTTATCCACAAAACATTTCATGTTCTGAAAAATATTTTCTGAAGAGAGAGAAACACTTTGTGATCCACAAAAGTTAGAACAACCATGTAATTACGAAATAGGTCTATTTGCTGGGGAAAAGTATTGCTTTCTTCGTAGTAGAGATTTCTGACAAGAAGAAAGGTCAGACTATTACAAAATTTCATGAACGGGACATTGTTAAGAGTGTTAAGCTGGTTGTTTTTAAAGTTTAAAGGATGAGACACACAAACAAACAAACAAACAAACACACACACACAAAAGAAAATGCAGATTACAGCAGTAATTTTATTTTCAACAGTTTTATATTTTATATATATATATATATATATAAATATATTATATATATATATATATATATATATATATATATATATATATACATACATATATATTATATATATATATATATATATATATATATATATATATATATATCATTCATCATACTTACTGCTAAAAGTAAAATAAGAAACCTGTTCCACAAAGCTCCGACATATATAAATTCGAGCTAAAAGTAAAAATGAAATGTTCTGCAAATATATACGAGCGAAATGATTATTATCGCTGATTATTAGCTGACCAGCAGTCTCATGAACATCAAGTGGAAGAGATATTTGACAACTTAGGAATATAAGTCTCTTCTTGGCTTCAGCTCGAGAGACTTTATGAAATATCGCTGAATTCAGCTTCCTCCATCCGGTTGCCGTCGACAGAACACTCATAAATCATTCCGGGAGATCAGACTTGGATTCCGTAATTCCTATTGGGAATTCAAATCAAAACCGCTTCCGGGGGATCGACAAAAGATTTGCCCGACGGGAATCGAGCTGGAATGGGAATCGAGAGCGAACGTAGACGGGGAAGCCGATGATTCTCAAGTAAATTAAATGTAGGGGATTTTTTTTTTGGGGGGGCGGGGGCAAAGTTAAGAAAGATGTGAAGGTGCACAGAGTTAAAGGAAATAAAGAAATAAGGTAACTTTTTCAGTTTGAGATTGTGATTAATTTTTTTTATTATTTCAGAATTCAAACAGGAGCGATGTTATACCTTTCTTCCTCAGTTCAGATTATACTGTTTTCAGTTACACTGTATGCAGTTCTAAGCACAAACATGTAGACAAAATAAAAATTCAATTATTCTACTGGCAGATGATGACGTCATTTCCAGGCTCCTGGAAAAAATATAATAAACTTTATATATTTCCATATAAAAATTGAGCATAACTATTGTACTTATGGCATGTAATTTCAGTTGAACGTGATAATTAGGGTAATTGTACTTAAACCAATTCATTGACGTAACTGAACTACATGATTGATTTTTTTGGCAACGGAAAAATTCTCATTTAGTGAAATTCTTTAGAAATTCAGATGAAATATCCCATAATAACAAAAGTTGAATTTTTTCATGTTTTGTTGTTTTTAGGGAAATGGGAGAACAAGAACGATTATTATTATTATTATTATTATTATTATTATTATTATTATTATTATTATTATTATTATTATTATTATTATTATTATTATTCAGGAGATGAGCCTCCATTCATATAAAACAAGCCCACAAGGGCCATTGACTTGAAATCCAACCTTCTAAAGAATTTTGGATTAACAAGGAAACGTGGGCATTTTGGCATAGCAAGGGAATTCCCCCATCTTTCAAAGCAAAGGCTAATATATATATTTTTTTTTTATCACAGACAACGGACGTAAAACACGTCAAACCTATTTCGACATGCGTTTCGAGATAAAGGCCTCGTCCCCACGCCTCGTAATGGATTAATTTCCTTTTTTCTAATTTTTTTGAAATCTGCAGGATGCTGGCAAGGTTTTTATTTTTTTTTTTTTTTTTTTTTTATTTATTTACCTTGGCCTTTGTCCGCAATTCGTCAGCTGATGGCCATGGCAGAAGAAGAAAAAGTTACCCAACCAAATTTTTTCTAAACTTTATTTGCATACTGGGATTTTGCGGAGTGACTTTCGCCATCAGCAAAAAAGAATCTTTTAACAGCAATTCACCTGCAATACTGCAACCAATGCTGATGTGTCAGTTTCTGAATGTGGTAGCATCAGACATTGGTAGACTTGCGTATGTATTTAGAGAGTGAGAGGGAGTCGCTGAGTAGGTGAAGATGGAATGCACGAAGGAATTGGTGACCCATTTCTCCTTTATGGTAGTGAAGTGTGTGTAGAATGAATAAAAAAAGAATGTTAAATACCATAGTAATGACGTGAATAGTTCTGCATAGCATATGAAGTAAGAATGAGTGAATGGGAACTGTACAAATTTTTTTTTATCATATTCCAAATTGGATATTTTTACCATTTTATAGACGTCATATTACCTTAATATCAAGGTAACTAACCTCTTGCTCCTCTCTCAATTATGAGCAAACATGATAATTATTGGATGTGCTCTCGGACCTGGGATATGTTTGCGAATGGCGATTTAATGCAATTACCGGGCGATATGCAAATTAGGGATTCATTTCTGCTTCATTAATGAATAGGGAATGGAGTTCCCTGCGATATTTAATCTCATCAGTTAACCCGTTACACAAATGAGAGCATAACAAGTGTCATTTGAGTGGCAGTCCCATCGTGTTATATATTGTTGATTTAAAATGCTTTTTTTTTTTTTAACATTAAGGTTATAGCTGGAATTTTTGAAAAGACGTCTGGAAGAATATAAAACAGATATGATATTGCCAGGATCTGTTATAATTGTAATTTTTGAAAAGATGGTTTGAGAAATATTAAGCTTATGATATTGCCAGGATCTGTTATAATTGTAATTTTTGAAAAGATGGTTGGAGAAATATTAAGCATATGATATTGCCAGGATCTGTTATAATTGTAATTTTTGAAAAGATGGTTGAGAAAGGCATATGATAGGGCCAGGATCTGTTATAATTATAATTTTTGAAAAAGCGTTTGGAGAAATATAAAACAGGTATGATATTACCAGGATCTATTATAATTGTAATTTTTTGAAAAGGTGTTTGGAGAAATATAAAACATATGATATTGCCAAGATCTGTTATGACTGTAATTTCTGAAAAGGCGTTGGGAGAAATATGAAACAGGTATGATGGTGCCACGATCCATTATAATTGTAATTTTTGGAAAGATGTTTGGAGAAATATAAAACGCATATGACATTGCCAAGATCTGTTATGATTGTAATTTTTGTAAAAGCTTTTGGAGAAATATAAAACAGATATGATATTACCAGGATCTATTATAATTGTCATTTTTGAAAAAAAGATGTTTGGAGAAATATGAAACATATGATATTGCCAAGATCTGTTATAACTGTAATTTTTGAAAAGACGTTTGGGTAAATATAAAAAAAACAGATATGATATTGGTAGGATCTGTGTTGAACTCTTCTTATGATAATGCTGTGTTGTACTCTCTTTTTGCTATGTCATTTTAATAGGTTATGAGAACGTAAACACAACCAGTTTTATTGTGGCAGTTCGATTTTCTGTGATTAGAAACGTCCCCTGAGTCTTTTATGATTCAAAGTACTATTTAACGAGAGAAAGCTCTTTGTTATATTTTAATGTAATTTTACCTCTTCACCTATCTAACATACAGTATATAACAGGTAACGTGGACAGAGATGTGTTAGTGTATAAGTTTCAGGGTAATGAGGTGCAACGCGCTTTAATTTATATGCAAGTTACAGTAAATATTTACGAGTATAACTAACACTTAATTTTAGTTCGCATAATCCCTCTGATCCCTCTGATTTATCATCATACAATACTTGAAGTATAAAAGTCTTCACAATTCAGTGCTCATGTTAAAGGTATAAAAACAATAATTTAATGCTCTAATTTCTGCACGAAGCAAGTTTGCATTTGAAAGCTTTTGTGTCGCATGAGAGAATGAAGAACTGAGTTTTCAACAGATAGGAAGAGAAAAAAAAAGTTTTGCCGAATAAACTCCTAACATTCTGCATTACACTATTGGTTATTAAAAAAAACTTTATATTCCTTATAGAATGAACTTTTTAATCCCAAGTAATGTTATTTTCATATTTTGTGGCTTAGGAAGATGAAAAGCAATGTAGCTTTTATTAAAATAAATTTGCAAATAGGAAATAAAGTCGTGAAAGCCGTGGAAGGATTTGTGTAATGCATGCAAAAGTTACATAATTAATTCAGGTTTTTTTTATTTTCCGTGAACGTGGCGCGTTTATTATCATTCGATGCCCGATAAAGTTACAGGGTCTGGATAGAAGGCCGCAAAAAAAAGAGAGATTAAAAAAGAGATTTTTAAAGCAAACGTCGAAAAAAACTTCGCCATTAAAGCTTCCATTAGATGGAAAAAGTCAAAAGAATATTGATGACCAAAGGCTCTTAGCCTCTTTTTATTTATGTGCCTCATTTGCATTCCAATCATAAGTTGTGTTCGAAAAAAGTATTCGTGTACGAAATCACGGGGAGAGCGAGTTATTTTTTCGGTCTAGAAATGCTGCTGGGAAGTTAATGTTATTCATTATGATTCCGTATTTACTAGGCAACTGGAATATATTGTAGAAGTTTGCATTGTAATTATTTCAGAGCTCACAAAAATATTGACAGTGTAAAGGGTTTAAAAAGAGGCGGCAGTAAAATGTACTGTTGAATTACTGTTTGTTTAACAAACTTTGGAAGTTTGTGTCTGATGGTTTGATACAACCGTCAAAGGATGGTTGTATGTGACAGTTATGAGTCTGTTACAGGTTTATGGTTGAAGAAAATCCTTGTTGGAAATGATCTTGTTAAAGTTTAGGGCTGAAGGAAAATCATTATCGGAAACGATCTCGTCATGAGTTTATTTGGGTATAAAAATCCTTATTGGAAATAATCTTGTCATAAGTTTATAGCCGAAGAAAAATCTTTATTGCAAATAATATTGTCATATGTTTATTTGGGTGTACAAATTATTATTGGAAATGATCTTGTCATAGGTTTATTTGGGTATGATAATCCTTATTGGAAATGATCTTGTCATAAGTTTATTTGGGCATAAAAATCTTTATTGGACATGATCTTGTCATGAGTGTATTTGGGTATAAAAATTGTTATTGGAAGTGATCTTGTCATAGGCTTATTTAGGTATAAAAATCCTTGTTGGAAATGATCTTGTCATAAGTTTATATGGGTATAAAAATCCTTATTGCAAATAATCTTGTCAAAAGTTTATAGTTGAAGGAAAATCGATATTAGAAATATTCTTGTCAAAAGAAAAATCGCATTTTAAAATTATCATGTCAAAACCTTATAGTTGAGGGGAAATCTTTACTGGAAATAATTTTGTCAAAAGTTTATTGCTGAATAAAAATCTGCATTATAAACAAGCATGTCATAAGAGTATAAAGGTAGAAAAATCCTTTACTGTAAACTGGAAAGCGAAGAGGAATATGTTCCAGTATTCTAGGTTATTGTGACAAAATTATTCGACTCTGCAAAATGACCCACTTTATTTTTTCATTGTAGGTTAATGAAGGACTTAGTGCACTAATTGCACATTATGTAGAAAAAAAATCGGTTCAGTAACGAGCCCCAAAACGTTAATAGCATTCACGGAATTGTCGTCCTGAAATCGTACAATATTTTGTAAAGATGTAATGACTTCTGTCCTGATGCATGCATGTTAGACATTAATGTATCGGCATTTCACCTGCATTATTAATGAGACTTTTTATACTGTAAAGAAACAAATTGTAGTGGGATGGATTTTCCATGCACATGCGTTTATTCCGATGAATAATTATTATTGGTGTAGCAGCATTGAATATTTTTTTTCACATAAGTAATCCCCCTTGTTCAATCAATAGGGAGTAATGATGGTATGAAATCCTCCCTTTTCAGCCAGTAAGGAGTAATAAGGGTATGAAATCCTCCTTTTTCAATCAATAAGGAGTAATGAGGTATGAAATCCTCCTTTTTCAATCTGTAAGGAGTAATGAGGGTATGAAATCCTCCTTTTTCAGTCAATAAGGAGTAATGAGGATATGAAATCCTCCTTTTTCAATCAATAAGGAGTAATGAGGATATGAAATCCTCCTTTTTCAATCAATAAGGAGTAATGAGGATATGAAATCCTTCTTTTTCAATCAATAAGGAGTAATGAGGGTATGAAATCCTTCTTTTTCAATCAATAAAGAGTAATGAGGGTATGAAATCTTCCTTTTTCAATCAATAAGGAGTAATACGGGGTTGGAATCCTCCTTATGAAATCCTCCTTTTTCAATCAGTAAGGAGTGATGAGGGTATGATTAAATGACGGAAATGATCTCCATTGCAATTAATCACTATTTATCAAAATCATTCACATCAGATCATGGAGATAGCTTGTCCAAACACAAACATAAACAGCCGCATCAGTAATACTTAATAAAACCTTTAATATTCAAGGCAAACGAGTCCTGGGAAGCTTATTGTACGTTAGATAGCTATTGGCATATCACAGTTAAATCTATTCTAACCAAAAAAAAAAAAAAATTGTCCTGGGCCTTTTCATCGACATAACGAAATACAATATTGCACTGTAATCACCACAAAGGTAGCGTGCATCCAGCCAGCCCCACACACAAATGGTTGCAAGTAGATTTGAATTGTGCCAAAACCACAGAGCAATTGTTAGTCTTGGTATAACCACACGATACTGCGATATCTGACAGGTGCAGGGCCTTAATTAGATTTGTTGCTCTATTGCAGGTTGTATTGACAATTCCGGAGGGAAGTTACGAAGGAGGCTGGTCGTAAATTGGGGGCCTTGATTCCGCTGCCTTATTAAGAGGATTGTATCTGTAAGTATGACGGAGTTTCTTTAGCAGCTGAAAGCCCCCTCATGGGTTTGACATTGGCTTTATGCAGGTGTTTGAAGATGATTTAATGCAACAACTGTAGTATAAAGATCGACCTGTTTTGATTCAGATTTTAGCGGGATCATTAAAGATTTTGATATAGATGGAATTTAGATATATAGAAAAAGTATATTGTAGAGAGCAGAACATTAGTTTAGGGTATGAAAGTAAGATGAAATTCTTATCAAAATTAAATATATCGGAATGTAGCCACTTATACGTGCGAAAACTTACAAAATAAACAGTGAATGAAGTAATTATGTTGCTTATTCACGTGTCACAGCTGTTATCTATTGGGGCGATATTTACTTTTTAATAACTTACTTTAATCTTTCTAAAACACTTGAGAGACGATTCACAAAAGTTACTCTTCTTAGAGTATTCAGAAAGAGACAGTGATTTCGTGTCTCAGGCGCACGCGAGAATTCAAGGTGTAGTTTTCGAGTAAGGAGTAAACACATCTGTTTACAATTTTGGCAGTTGGAAAAGAGAGAGAGAGAGAGAGAGAGAGAGAGAGAGAGAGAGAGAGAGAGAGAGAGAGAGAGAGAGAGGATCCATCAGGAAGATTAAATTCTTAGAGAGGTTTGAGGAAGGAAGGAGATGAAGGGAGTGCAATACATTTCTGTCCCACACTTCAGGTGTTGAACTCACCATGGAGAGTAATTCTTTTGACGGTGGATGTGGATGGAGATTTACAGAGCAGGAACTTGTTCATTGTTTTATTTATATACTGGATGAATGAAGTTTTTTTTTTTACTATCACTTACTAACGTACACTCATAGTGAGGTATTGGGGAAGAGAGAAAAAAGTGAAGGTCATTTATTTCTTGCGGAAGTCATCTTAAAAAAAAAATTCTTGAATCCCAGATTGAAATATTACAATCCACTTTTTAGATTCCAAGTATTTGTAATTTAAAATCTTTTGTTCCTCATAATTTCGAAGGTTAAAATTGCACATTTGTCTTTAAACCTTAACCTGTCCATTAGTCGGTGTCATTTTTTATTAAACCAGCCCATCGCGATGAGACATTTTACATATTCGTACAGGAAGGAATGTAATGATTTGTATTCAACTAGCTGACATACCCGGCGTTACACGGTAAAAACTCA